>NW_026599406.1:0-80470 GCF_023634085.1 Falco cherrug | reverse complement strand
GGCAGCTGAAAGGCACCACAAAACCGGTTCTACCTGCTTTCTGGGCTGAGATGGGGAATCGCTGAATTTTGGACTCGGCTGGTGACAAAATGTTCCAAACACACCCCATGCACACCTCCACCGGGGAAGGTGCCAGAAACGAGTTCTGTTGGTAGTTTTTACACTACCCCGGTAGGCAGCTGAAAGGCACCAAAAAACTTGTTCTACCTGCTTTCTGGGCTGAGATGGGGAATCGCTGAATTTTGGACTCGGCTGGTGACAAAATGTTCCAAACACACCCCATGCACAACTCCACCGGGGAAGGTTGCCAGAAACGAGTTCTGTTGGTAGTTTTTACACTACCCCGGTAGGCAGCTGAAAGGCACCATAAAACCGGTTCTACCTGCTTTCTGGGCTGAGATGGGGAATCGCTGAATTTTGGACTCGGCTGGTGACAAAATGTTCCAAACACACCCCATGCACAACTCCACCGGGGAAGGTGCCAGAAACGAGTTCTGTTGGTAGTTTTTACACTACCCCGGTAGGCAGCTGAAAGGCACCACAAAACTTGTTCTACCTGCTTTCTGGGCTGAGATGGGGAATCGCTGAATTTTGGACTCGGCTGGTGACAAAATGTTCCAAACACACCCCATGCACAACTCCACCGGGGAAGGTGCCAGAAACGAGTTCTGTTGGTAGTTTTTACACTACCCCGGTAGGCAGCTGAAAGGCACCACAAACTTGTTCTACCTGCTTTCTGGGCTGAGATGGGGAATCGCTGAATTTTGGACTCGGCTGGTGACAAAATGTTCCAAACACACCCCATGCACACCTCCACCGGGGAAGGTGCCAGAAACGAGTTCTGTTGGTAGTTTTTACACTACCCCGGTAGGCAGCTGAAAGGCACCACAAAACTTGTTCTACCTGCTTTCTGGGCTGAGATGGGGAATCGCTGAATTTTGGACTCGGCTGGTGACAAAATGTTCCAAACACACCCCATGCACACCTCCACCGGGGAAGGTGCCAGAAACGAGTTCTGTTGGTAGTTTTTACACTACCCCGGTAGGCAGCTGAAAGGCACACAAAACTTGTTCTACCTGCTTTCTGGGCTGAGATGGGGAATCGCTGAATTTTGGACTCGGCTGGTGACAAAATGTTCCAAACACACCCCATGCACAACCTCCACCGGGGAAGGTGCCAGAAACGAGTTCTGTTGGTAGTTTTTACACTACCCCGGTAGGCAGCTGAAAGGCACCACAAAACTTGTTCTACCTGCTTTCTGGGCTGAGATGGGGAATCGCTGAATTTTGGACTCGCTGGTGACAAAATGTTCCAAACACACCCCATGCACAACTCCACCGGGGAAGGAGCCAGAAACGAGTTCTGTTGGTAGTTTTTTACACTACCCCGGTAGGCAGCTGAAAGGCACCACAAAACTTGTTCTACCTGCTTTCTGGGCTGAGATGGGGAATCGCTGAATTTTGGACTCGGCTGGTGACAAAATGTTCCAAACACACCCCATGCACACCTCCACCGGGGAAGGTGCCAGAAACGAGTTCTGTTGGTAGTTTTTACACTACCCCGGTAGCAGCTGAAAGGCACCACAAAACTTGTTCTACCTGCTTTCTGGGCTGAGATGGGGAATCGCTGATTTTGGACTCGGCTGGTGACAAAATGTTCCAAACACACCCCATGCACAACTCCACCGGGGAAGGTGCCAGAAACGAGTTCTGTTGGTAGTTTTTACACTACCCCGGTAGGCAGCTGAAAGGCACCACAAAACTTGTTCTACCTGCTTTCTGGGCTGAGATGGGGAATCGCTGAATTTTGGACTCGGCTGGTGACAAAATGTTCCAAACACACCCCATGCACAACTCCACCGGGGAAGGTGCCAGAAACGAGTTCTGTTGGTAGTTTTTACACTACCCCGGTAGGCAGCTGAAAGGCACCACAAAACTTGTTCTACCTGCTTTCTGGGCTGAGATGGGGAATCGCTGAATTTTGGACTCGGCTGGTGACAAAATGGTCCAAACACACCCCATGCACAACTCCACCGGGGAAGGTGCCAGAAACGAGTTCTGTTGGTAGTTTTTACACTACCCCGGTAGGCAGCTGAAAGGCACCACAAAACTTGTTCTACCTGCTTTCTGGGCTGAGATGGGGAATCGCTGAATTTTGGACTCGGCTGTGACAAAATGTTCCAAACACACCCCATGCACAACTCCACCGGGGAAGGTGCCAGAAACGAGTTCTGTTGGTAGTTTTTACACTACCCCGGTAGGCAGCTGAAAGGCACCACAAAACTTGTTCTACCTGCTTTCTGGGCTGAGATGGGGAATCGCTGAATTTTGGACTCGCTGGTGACAAAATGTTCCAAACACACCCCATGCACACCTCCACCGGGGAAGGTGCCAGAAACGAGTTCTGTTGGTAGTTTTTACACTACCCCGGTAGGCAGCTGAAAGGCACCACAAAACTTGTTCTACCTGCTTTCTGGGCTGAGATGGGGAATCGCTGAATTTTGGACTCGGCTGGTGACAAAATGGTCCAAACACACCCCATGCACAACTCCACCGGGGAAGGTGCCAGAAACGAGTTCTGTTGGTAGTTTTTACACTACCCCGGTAGGCAGCTGAAAGGCACCACAAAACTTGTTCTACCTGCTTTTCTGGGCTGAGATGGGGAATCGCTGAATTTTGGACTCGGCTGGTGACAAAATGTTCCAAACACACCCCATGCACAACTCCACCGGGGAAGGTGCCAGAAACGAGTTCTGTTGGTAGTTTTTACACTACCCCGGTAGGCAGCTGAAAGGCACCACAAAACTTGTTCTACCTGCTTTCTGGGCTGAGATGGGGAATCGCTGAATTTTTGGACTCGGCTGGTGACAAAATGTTCCAAACACACCCCATGCACAACTCCACCGGGGAAGGTGCCAGAAACGAGTTCTGTTGGTAGTTTTTACACTACCCCGGTAGGCAGCTGAAAGGCACCACAAAACTTGTTCTACCTGCTTTCTGGGCTGAGATGGGGAATCGCTGAATTTTGGACTCGGCTGGTGACAAAATGTTCCAAACACACCCCATGCACACCTCCACCGGGGAAGGTGCCAGAAACGAGTTCTGTTGGTAGTTTTTACACTACCCCGGTAGGCAGCTGAAAGGCACCACAAAACCTGTTCTACCTGCTTTCTGGGCTGAGATGGGGAATCGCTGAATTTTGGACTCGGCTGGTGACAAAATGTTCCAAACACACCCCATGCACAACTCCACCGGGGAAGGTGCCAGAAACGAGTTCTGTTGGTAGTTTTTACACTACCCCGGTAGGCAGCTGAAAGGCACCACAAAAGTTTTCTACCTGCTTTCTCGGCTGAGATGGGGAATCGCTGAATTTTGGACTCGGCTGGTGACAAAATGTTCCAAACACACCCCATGCACAACTCCACCGGGGAAGGTGCCAGAAACGAGTTCTGTTGGTAGTTTTTACACTACCCCGGTAGGCAGCTGAAAGGCACCACAAAACTTGTTCTACCTGCTTTCTGGGCTGAGATGGGGAATCGCTGAATTTTGGACTCGGCTGGTGACAAAATGTTCCAAACACACCCCATGCACAACTCCACCGGGGAAGGTGCCAGAAACGAGTTCTGTTGGTAGTTTTTACACTACCCCGGTAGGCAGCTGAAAGGCACCATAAAACCGGTTCTACCTGCTTTCTGGGCTGAGATGGGGAATCGCTGAATTTTGGACTCGGCTGGTGACAAAATGTTCCAAACACACCCCATGCACAACTCCACCGGGGAAGCTGCCAGAAACGAGTTCTGTTGGTAGTTTTTACACTACCCCGGTAGGCAGCTGAAAGGCTCCACAAAACTTGTTCTACCTGCTTTCTGGGCTGAGATGGGGAATCGCTGAATTTTGGACTCGGCTGGTGACAAAATGTTCCAAACACACCCCATGCACAACTCCACCGGGGAAGGTGCCAGAAACGAGTTCTGTTGGTAGTTTTTACACTACCCCGGTAGGCAGCTGAAAGGCACCACAAAACTTGTTCTACCTGCTTTCTGGGCTGAGATGGGGAATCGCTGAATTTTGGACTCGGCTGGTGACAAAATGTTCCAAACACACCCCATGCACACCTCCACCGGGGAAGGTGCCAGAAACGAGTTCTGTTGGTAGTTTTTACACTACCCCGGTAGGCAGCTGAAAGGCACCATAAAACCGGTTCTACCTGCTTTCTGGGCTGAGATGGGGAATCGCTGAATTTTGGACTCGGCTGGTGACAAAATGTTCCAAACACACCCCATGCACAACTCCACCGGGGAAGGTGCCAGAAACGAGTTCTGTTGGTAGTTTTTACACTACCCCGGTAGGCAGCTGAAAGGCACCACAAAACTTGTTTCTACCTGCTTTCTGGGCTGAGATGGGGAATCGCTGAATTTTGGACTCGGCTGGTGACAAAATGTTCCAAACACACCCCATGCACAACTCCACCGGGGAAGGTGCCAGAAACGAGTTCTGTTGGTAGTTTTTACACTACCCCGGTAGGCAGCTGAAAGGCACCACAAAACTTGTTGTACCTGCTTTCTGGGCTGAGATGGGGAATCGCTGAATTTTGGACTCGGCTGGTGACAAAATGTTCCAAACACACCCCATGCACAACTCCACCGGGGAAGGTGCCAGAAACGAGTTCTGTTGGTAGTTTTTACACTACCCCGGTAGGCAGCTGAAAGGCACCACAAAACTTGTTCTACCTGCTTTCTGGGCTGAGATGGGGAATCGCTGAATTTTGGACTCGGCTGGTGACAAAATGTTCAAAACACACCCCATGCACAACTCCACCGGGGAAGGTGCCAGAAACGAGTTCTGTTGGTAGTTTTTACACTACCCCGGTAGGCAGCTGAAAGGCACCACAAAACTTGTTCTACCTGCTTTCTGGGCTGAGATGGGGAATCGCTGAATTTTGGACTCGGCTGGTGACAAATGTTCCAAACACACCCCATGCACAACTCCACCGGGGAAGCTGCCAGAAACGAGTTCTGTTGGTAGTTTTTACACTACCCCGGTAGGCAGCTGAAAGGCACCACAAAACTTGTTCTACCTGCTTTCTGGGCTGAGATGGGGAATCGCTGAATTTTGGACTCGGCTGGTGACAAAATGGTCCAAACACACCCCATGCACAACTCCACCGGGGAAGGTGCCAGAAACGAGTTCTGTTGGTAGTTTTTACACTACCCCGGTAGGCAGCTGAAAGGCACCACAAAACTTGTTCTACCTGCCTTTCTGGGCTGAGATGGGGAATCGCTGAATTTTGGACTCGGCTGGTGACAAAATGTTCCAAACACACCCCATGCACAACTCCACCGGGGAAGGTGCCAGAAACGAGTTCTGTTGGTAGTTTTTACACTACCCCGGTAGGCAGCTGAAAGGCACCACAAAACTTGTTCTACCTGCTTTCTGGGCTGAGATGGGGAATCGCTGAATTTTGGACTCGGCTGGTGACAAAATGTTCCAAACACACCCCATGCACACCTCCACCGGGGAAGGTGCCAGAAACGAGTTCTGTTGGTAGTTTTTTACACTACCCCGGTAGGCAGCTGAAAGGCACCACAAAACTTGTTCTACCTGCTTTCTGGGCTGATATGGGGAATCGCTGAATTTTGGACTCGGCTGGTGACAAAATGGTCCAAACACACCCCATGCACAACTCCACCGGGGAAGGTGCCAGAAACGAGTTCTGTTGGTAGTTTTTACACTACCCCGGTAGGCAGCTGAAAGGCACCACAAAACTTGTTCTACCTGCTTTCTGGGCTGAGATGGGGAATCGCTGAATTTTGGACTCGGCTGGTGACAAAATGTTCCAAACACACCCCATGCACAACTCCACCGGGGAAGGTGCCAGAAACGAGTTCTGTTGGTAGTTTTTACACTACCCCGGTAGGCAGCTGAAAGGCACCACAAAACTTGTTCTACCTGCTTTCTGGGCTGAGATGGGGGAATCGCTGAATTTTGGACTCGGCTGGTGACAAAATGTTCCAAACACACCCCATGCACAACTCCACCGGGGAAGGTGCCAGAAACGAGTTCTGTTGGTAGTTTTTACACTACCCCGGTAGGCAGCTGAAAGGCACCACAAAACTTGTTCTACCTGCTTTCTGGGCTGAGATGGGGAATCGCTGAATTTTGGACTCGGCTGGTGACAAAATGTTCCAAACACACCCCATGCACACCTCCACCGGGGAAGGTGCCAGAAACGAGTTCTGTTGGTAGTTTTTTTACACTACCCCGGTAGGCAGCTGAAAGGCACCATAAAACCGGTTCTACCTGCTTTCTGGGCTGAGATGGGGAATCGCTGAATTTTGGACTCGGCTGGTGACAAAATGTTCCAAACACACCCCATGCACAACTCCACCGGGGAAGGTGCCAGAAACGAGTTCTGTTGGTAGTTTTTACACTACCCCGGTAGGCAGCTGAAAGGCACCACAAAAGTTTTTCTACCTGCTTTCTGGGCTGAGATGGGGAATCGCTGAATTTTGGACTCGGCTGGTGACAAAATGTTCCAAACACACCCCATGCACAACTCCACCGGGGAAGGTGCCAGAAACGAGTTCTGTTGGTAGTTTTTACACTACCCCGGTAGGCAGCTGAAAGGCACCACAAAACTTGTTCTACCTGCTTTCTGGGCTGAGATGGGGAATCGCTGAATTTTGGACTCGGCTGGTGACAAAATGTTCCAAAACACACCCCATGCACAACTCCACCGGGGAAGGTGCCAGAAACGAGTTCTGTTGGTAGTTTTTACACTACCCCGGTAGGCAGCTGAAAGGCACCATAAAACCGGTTCTACCTGCTTTCTGGGCTGAGATGGGGAATCGCTGAATTTTGGACTCGGCTGGTGACAAAATGTTCCAAACACACCCCATGCACAACTCCACCGGGGAAGCTGCCAGAAACGAGTTCTGTTGGTAGTTTTTACACTACCCCGGTAGGCAGCTGAAAGGCACCACAAAACTTGTTCTACCTGCTTTCTGGGCTGAGATGGGGAATCGCTGAATTTTGGACTCGGCTGGTGACAAAATGTTCCAAACACACCCCATGCACAACTCCACCGGGGAAGGTGCCAGAAACGAGTTCTGTTGGTAGTTTTTACACTACCCCGGTAGGCAGCTGAAAGGCACCATAAAACCGGTTCTACCTGCTTTCTGGGCTGAGATGGGGAATCGCTGAATTTTGGACTCGGCTGGTGACAAAATGTTCCAAACACACCCCATGCACAACTCCACCGGGGAAGGTGCCAGAAACGAGTTCTGTTGGTAGTTTTTACACTACCCCGGTAGGCAGCTGAAAGGCACCACAAAACTTGTTCTACCTGCTTTCTGGGCTGAGATGGGGAATCGCTGAATTTTGGACTCGGCTGGTGACAAAATGTTCCAAACACACCCCATGCACAACTCCACCGGGGAAGGTGCCAGAAACGAGTTCTGTTGGTAGTTTTTACACTACCCCGGTAGGCAGCTGAAAGGCACCACAAAACTTGTTCTACCTGCTTTCTGGGCTGAGATGGGGAATCGCTGAATTTTGGACTCGGCTGGTGACAAAATGTTCCAAACACACCCCATGCACAACTCCACCGGGGAAGGTGCCAGAAACGAGTTCTGTTGGTAGTTTTTACACTACCCCGGTAGGCAGCTGAAAGGCACCACAAAACTTGTTCTACCTGCTTTCTGGGCTGAGATGGGGAATCGCTGAATTTTGGACTCGGCTGGTGACAAAATGTTCCAAACACACCCCATGCACAACTCCACCGGGGAAGGTGCCAGAAACGAGTTCTGTTGGTAGTTTTTACACTACCCCGGTAGGCAGCTGAAAGGCACCACAAAACTTGTTCTACCTGCTTTCTGGGCTGAGATGGGGAATCGCTGAATTTTGGACTCGGCTGGTGACAAAATGTTCCAAACACACCCCATGCACAACTCCACCGGGGAAGGTGCCAGAAACGAGTTCTGTTGGTAGTTTTTACACTACCCCGGTAGGCAGCTGAAAGGCACCACAAAACTTGTTCTACCTGCTTTCTGGGCTGAGATGGGGAATCGCTGAATTTTGGACTCGGCTGGTGACAAAATGTTCCAAACACACCCCATGCACACCTCCACCGGGGAAGGTGCCAGAAACGAGTTCTGTTGGTAGTTTTTACACTACCCCGGTAGGCAGCTGAAAGGCACCATAAAACCGGTTCTACCTGCTTTCTGGGCTGAGATGGGGAATCGCTGAATTTTGGACTCGGCTGGTGACAAAATGTTCCAAACACACCCCATGCACAACTCCACCGGGGAAGGTGCCAGAAACGAGTTCTGTTGGTAGTTTTTACACTACCCCGGTAGGCAGCTGAAAGGCACCACAAAAGTTTTTCTACCTGCTTTCTCGGCTGAGATGGGGAATCGCTGAATTTTGGACTCGGCTGGTGACAAAATGTTCCAAACACACCCCATGCACAACTCCACCGGGGAAGGTGCCAGAAACGAGTTCTGTTGGTAGTTTTTACACTACCCCGGTAGGCAGCTGAAAGGCACCACAAAACTTGTTCTACCTGCTTTCTGGGCTGAGATGGGGAATCGCTGAATTTTGGACTCGGCTGGTGACAAAATGTTCCAAACACACCCCATGCACAACTCCACCGGGGAAGGTGCCAGAAACGAGTTCTGTTGGTAGTTTTTACACTACCCCGGTAGGCAGCTGAAAGGCACCATAAAACCGGTTCTACCTGCTTTCTGGGCTGAGATGGGGAATCGCTGAATTTTCGACTCGGCTGGTGACAAAATGTTCCAAACACACCCCATGCACAACTCCACCGGGGAAGCTGCCAGAAACGAGTTCTGTTGGTAGTTTTTACACTACCCCGGTAGGCAGCTGAAAGGCACCACAAAACTTGTTCTACCTGCTTTCTGGGCTGAGATGGGGAATCGCTGAATTTTGGACTCGGCTGGTGACAAAATGTTCCAAACACACCCCATGCACAACTCCACCGGGGAAGGTGCCAGAAACGAGTTCTGTTGGTAGTTTTTACACTACCCCGGTAGGCAGCTGAAAGGCACCATAAAACCGGTTCTACCTGCTTTCTGGGCTGAGATGGGGAATCGCTGAATTTTGGACTCGGCTGGTGACAAAATGTTCCAAACACACCCCATGCACAACTCCACCGGGGAAGGTGCCAGAAACGAGTTCTGTTGGTAGTTTTTACACTACCCCGGTAGGCAGCTGAAAGGCACCACAAAACTTGTTCTACCTGCTTTCTGGGCTGAGATGGGGAATCGCTGAATTTTGGACTCGGCTGGTGACAAAATGTTCCAAACACACCCCATGCACAACTCCACCGGGGAAGGTGCCAGAAACGAGTTCTGTTGGTAGTTTTTACACTACCCCGGTAGGCAGCTGAAAGGCACCACAAAACTTGTTCTACCTGCTTTCTGGGCTGAGATGGGGAATCGCTGAATTTTGGACTCGGCTGGTGACAAAATGTTCCAAACACACCCCATGCACAACTCCACCGGGGAAGGTGCCAGAAACGAGTTCTGTTGGTAGTTTTTACACTACCCCGGTAGGCAGCTGAAAGGCACCACAAAACTTGTTCTACCTGCTTTCTGGGCTGAGATGGGGAATCGCTGAATTTTGGACTCGGCTGGTGACAAAATGTTCCAAACACACCCCATGCACAACTCCACCGGGGAAGGTGCCAGAAACGAGTTCTGTTGGTAGTTTTTACACTACCCCGGTAGGCAGCTGAAAGGCACCACAAAACTTGTTCTACCTGCTTTCTGGGCTGAGATGGGGAATCGCTGAATTTTGGACTCGGCTGGTGACAAAATGTTCCAAACACACCCCATGCACAACTCCACCGGGGAAGGTGCCAGAAACGAGTTCTGTTGGTAGTTTTTACACTACCCCGGTAGGCAGCTGAAAGGCACCACAAAACTTGTTCTACCTGCTTTCTGGGCTGAGATGGGGAATCGCTGAATTTTGGACTCGGCTGGTGACAAAATGTTCCAAACACACCCCATGCACACCTCCACCGGGGAAGGTGCCAGAAACGAGTTCTGTTGGTAGTTTTTACACTACCCCGGTAGGCAGCTGAAAGGCACCACAAAACTTGTTCTACCTGCTTTCTGGGCTGAGATGGGGAATCGCTGAATTTTGGACTCGGCTGGTGACAAAATGTTCCAAACACACCCCATGCACACCTCCACCGGGGAAGGTGCCAGAAACGAGTTCTGTTGGTAGTTTTTACACTACCCCGGTAGGCAGCTGAAAGGCACCACAAAACTTGTTCTACCTGCTTTCTGGGCTGAGATGGGGAATCGCTGAATTTTGGACTCGGCTGGTGACAAAATGTTCCAAACACACCCCATGCACAACTCCACCGGGGAAGGTGCCAGAAAGGAGTTCTGTTGGTACTTTTTACACTACCCCGGTAGGCAGCTGAAAGGCACCACAAAACTTGTTCTACCTGCTTTCTGGGCTGAGATGGGGAATCGCTGAATTTTGGACTCGGCTGGTGACAAAATGTTCCAAACACACCCCATGCACAACTCCACCGGGGAAGGTGCCAGAAACGAGTTCTGTTGGTAGTTTTTACACTACCCCGGTAGGCAGCTGAAAGGCACCATAAAACCGGTTCTACCTGCTTTCTGGGCTGAGATGGGGAATCGCTGAATTTTGGACTCGGCTGGTGACAAAATGTTCCAAACACACCCCATGCACAACTCCACCGGGGAAGGTGCCAGAAACGAGTTCTGTTGGTAGTTTTTACACTACCCCGGTAGGCAGCTGAAAGGCACCACAAAACTTGTTCTACCTGCTTTCTGGGCTGAGATGGGGAATCGCTGAATTTTGGACTCGGCTGGTGACAAAATGTTCCAAACACACCCCATGCACACCTCCACCGGGGAAGGTGCCAGAAACGAGTTCTGTTGGTAGTTTTTACACTACCCCGGTAGGCAGCTGAAAGGCACCACAAAACTTGTTCTACCTGCTTTCTGGGCTGAGATGGGGAATCGCTGAATTTTGGACTCGGCTGGTGACAAAATGTTCCAAACACACCCCATGCACAACTCCACCGGGGAAGGTGCCAGAAACGAGTTCTGTTGGTAGTTTTTACACTACCCCGGTAGGCAGCTGAAAGGCACCACAAAACTTGTTCTACCTGCTTTCTGGGCTGAGATGGGGAATCGCTGAATTTTGGACTCGGCTGGTGACAAAATGTTCCAAACACACCCCATGCACAACTCCACCGGGGAAGGTGCCAGAAACGAGTTCTGTTGGTAGTTTTTACACTACCCCGGTAGGCAGCTGAAAGGCACCACAAAACTTGTTCTACCTGCTTTCTGGGCTGAGATGGGGAATCGCTGAATTTTGGACTCGGCTGGTGACAAAATGTTCCAAACACACCCCATGCACAACTCCACCGGGGAAGGTGCCAGAAACGAGTTCTGTTGGTAGTTTTTACACTACCCCGGTAGGCAGCTGAAAGGCACCACAAAACTTGTTCTACCTGCTTTCTGGGCTGAGATGGGGAATCGCTGAATTTTGGACTCGGCTGGTGACAAAATGTTCCAAACACACCCCATGCACACCTCCACCGGGGAAGGTGCCAGAAACGAGTTCTGTTGGTAGTTTTTACACTACCCCGGTAGGCAGCTGAAAGGCACCACAAAACTTGTTCTACCTGCTTTCTGGGCTGAGATGGGGAATCGCTGAATTTTGGACTCGGCTGGTGACAAAATGTTCCAAACACACCCCATGCACACCTCCACCGGGGAAGGTGCCAGAAACGAGTTCTGTTGGTAGTTTTTACACTACCCCGGTAGGCAGCTGAAAGGCACCACAAAACTTGTTCTACCTGCTTTCTGGGCTGAGATGGGGAATCGCTGAATTTTCGACTCGGCTGGTGACAAAATGTTCCAAACACACCCCATGCACAACTCCACCGGGGAAGGTGCCAGAAAGGAGTTCTGTTGGTACTTTTTACACTACCCCGGTAGGCAGCTGAAAGGCACCACAAAACTTGTTCTACCTGCTTTCTGGGCTGAGATGGGGAATCGCTGAATTTTGGACTCGGCTGGTGACAAAATGTTCCAAACACACCCCATGCACAACTCCACCGGGGAAGGTGCCAGAAACGAGTTCTGTTGGTAGTTTTTACACTACCCCGGTAGGCAGCTGAAAGGCACCACAAAACTTGTTCTACCTGCTTTCTGGGCTGAGATGGGGAATCGCTGAATTTTGGACTCGGCTGGTGACAAAATGTTCCAAACACACCCCATGCACAACTCCACCGGGGAAGGTGCCAGAAACGAGTTCTGTTGGTAGTTTTTACACTACCCCGGTAGGCAGCTGAAAGGCACCACAAAACTTGTTGTACCTGCTTTCTGGGCTGAGATGGGGAATCGCTGAATTTTGGACTCGGCTGCTGACAAAATGTTCCAAACACACCCCATGCACACCTCCACCGGGGAAGGTGCCAGAAACGAGTTCTGTTGGTAGTTTTTACACTACCCCGGTAGGCAGCTGAAAGGCACCACAAAACTTGTTGTACCTGCTTTCTGGGCTGAGATGGGGAATCGCTGAATTTTGGACTCGGCTGGTGACAAAATGTTCCAAACACACCCCATGCACAACTCCACCGGGGAAGGTGCCAGAAACGAGTTCTGTTGGTAGTTTTTACACTACCCCGGTAGGCAAGAGAAAGGCACCACAAAACTTGTTCTACCTGCTTTCTGGGCTGAGATGGGGAATCGCTGAATTTTGGACTCGGCTGGTGACAAAATGTTCCAAACACACCCCATGCACAACTCCACCGGGGAAGGTGCCAGAAACGAGTTCTGTTGGTAGTTTTTACACTACCCCGGTAGGCAGCTGAAAGGCACCACAAAACTTGTTCTACCTGCTTTCTGGGCTGAGATGGGGAATCGCTGAATTTTGGACTCGGCTGGTGACAAAATGTTCCAAACACACCCCATGCACACCTCCACCGGGGAAGGTGCCAGAAACGAGTTCTGTTGGTAGTTTTTACACTACCCCGGTAGGCAGCTGAAAGGCACCACAAAACTTGTTCTACCTGCTTTCTGGGCTGAGATGGGGAATCGCTGAATTTTGGACTCGGCTGGTGACAAAATGTTCCAAACACACCCCATGCACAACTCCACCGGGGAAGGTGCCAGAAACGAGTTCTGTTGGTAGTTTTTACACTACCCCGGTAGGCAGCTGAAAGGCACCACAAAACTTGTTCTACCTGCTTTCTGGGCTGAGATGGGGAATCGCTGAATTTTGGACTCGGCTGGTGACAAAATGTTCCAAACACACCCCATGCACACCTCCACCGGGGAAGGTGCCAGAAACGAGTTCTGTTGGTAGTTTTTACACTACCCCGGTAGGCAGCTGAAAGGCACCACAAAACTTGTTCTACCTGCTTTCTGGGCTGAGATGGGGAATCGCTGAATTTTGGACTCGGCTGGTGACAAAATGTTCCAAACACACCCCATGCACAACTCCACCGGGGAAGGTGCCAGAAAGGAGTTCTGTTGGTACTTTTTACACTACCCCGGTAGGCAGCTGAAAGGCACCACAAAACTTGTTCTACCTGCTTTCTGGGCTGAGATGGGGAATCGCTGAATTTTGGACTCGGCTGGTGACAAAATGTTCCAAACACACCCCATGCACAACTCCACCGGGGAAGGTGCCAGAAAGGAGTTCTGTTGGTACTTTTTACACTACCCCGGTAGGCAGCTGAAAGGCACCACAAAACTTGTTGTACCTGCTTTCTGGGCTGAGATGGGGAACGGCTGAATTTTGGACTCGGCTGCTGACAAAATGTTCCAAACACACCCCATGCACAACTCCACCGGGGAAGGTGCCAGAAACGAGTTCTGTTGGTAGTTTTTACACTACCCCGGTAGGCAGCTGAAAGGCACCACAAAACTTGTTCTACCTGCTTTCTGGGCTGAGATGGGGAATCGCTGAATTTTGGACTCGGCTGGTGACAAAATGTTCCAAACACACCCCATGCACAACTCCACCGGGGAAGGTGCCAGAAACGAGTTCTGTTGGTAGTTTTTACACTACCCCGGTAGGCAGCTGAAAGGCACCACAAAACTTGTTCTACCTGCTTTCTGGGCTGAGATGGGGAATCGCTGAATTTTGGACTCGGCTGGTGACAAAATGTTCCAAACACACCCCATGCACAACTCCACCGGGGAAGGTGCCAGAAACGAGTTCTGTTGGTAGTTTTTACACTACCCCGGTAGGCAGCTGAAAGGCACCACAAAACTTGTTCTACCTGCTTTCTGGGCTGAGATGGGGAATCGCTGAATTTTGGACTCGGCTGGTGACAAAATGTTCCAAACACACCCCATGCACAACTCCACCGGGGAAGGTGCCAGAAACGAGTTCTGTTGGTAGTTTTTACACTACCCCGGTAGGCAGCTGAAAGGCACCACAAAACTTGTTCTACCTGCTTTCTGGGCTGAGATGGGGAATCGCTGAATTTTGGACTCGGCTGGTGACAAAATGTTCCAAACACACCCCATGCACACCTCCACCGGGGAAGGTGCCAGAAACGAGTTCTGTTGGTAGTTTTTACACTACCCCGGTAGGCAGCTGAAAGGCACCATAAAACCGGTTCTACCTGCTTTCTGGGCTGAGATGGGGAATCGCTGAATTTTGGACTCGGCTGGTGACAAAATGTTCCAAACACACCCCATGCACAACTCCACCGGGGAAGGTGCCAGAAACGAGTTCTGTTGGTAGTTTTTACACTACCCCGGTAGGCAGCTGAAAGGCACCACAAAACTTGTTCTACCTGCTTTCTGGGCTGAGATGGGGAATCGCTGAATTTTGGACTCGGCTGGTGACAAAATGTTCCAAACACACCCCATGCACAACTCCACCGGGGAAGGTGCCAGAAACGAGTTCTGTTGGTAGTTTTTACACTACCCCGGTAGGCAGCTGAAAGGCACCACAAAACTTGTTCTACCTGCTTTCTGGGCTGAGATGGGGAATCGCTGAATTTTGGACTCGGCTGGTGACAAAATGTTCCAAACACACCCCATGCACAACTCCACCGGGGAAGGTGCCAGAAACGAGTTCTGTTGGTAGTTTTTACACTACCCCGGTAGGCAGCTGAAAGGCACCACAAAACTTGTTCTACCTGCTTTCTGGGCTGAGATGGGGAATCGCTGAATTTTGGACTCGGCTGGTGACAAAATGTTCCAAACACACCCCATGCACAACTCCACCGGGGAAGGTGCCAGAAACGAGTTCTGTTGGTAGTTTTTACACTACCCCGGTAGGCAGCTGAAAGGCACCACAAAACTTGTTCTACCTGCTTTCTGGGCTGAGATGGGGAATCGCTGAATTTTGGACTCGGCTGCTGACAAAATGTTCCAAACACACCCCATGCACAACTCCACCGGGGAAGGTGCCAGAAACGAGTTCTGTTGGTAGTTTTTACACTACCCCGGTAGGCAGCTGAAAGGCACCACAAAACTTGTTCTACCTGCTTTCTGGGCTGAGATGGGGAATCGCTGAATTTTGGACTCGGCTGGTGACAAAATGTTCCAAACACACCCCATGCACACCTCCACCGGGGAAGGTGCCAGAAACGAGTTCTGTTGGTAGTTTTTACACTACCCCGGTAGGCAGCTGAAAGGCACCATAAAACCGGTTCTACCTGCTTTCTGGGCTGAGATGGGGAATCGCTGAATTTTGGACTCGGCTGGTGACAAAATGTTCCAAACACACCCCATGCACAACTCCACCGGGGAAGGTGCCAGAAACGAGTTCTGTTGGTAGTTTTTACACTACCCCGGTAGGCAGCTGAAAGGCACCACAAAACTTGTTCTACCTGCTTTCTGGGCTGAGATGGGGAATCGCTGAATTTTGGACTCGGCTGGTGACAAAATGTTCCAAACACACCCCATGCACAACTCCACCGGGGAAGGTGCCAGAAACGAGTTCTGTTGGTAGTTTTTACACTACCCCGGTAGGCAGCTGAAAGGCACCACAAAACTTGTTCTACCTGCTTTCTGGGCTGAGATGGGGAATCGCTGAATTTTGGACTCGGCTGGTGACAAAATGTTCCAAACACACCCCATGCACAACTCCACCGGGGAAGGTGCCAGAAACGAGTTCTGTTGGTAGTTTTTACACTACCCCGGTAGGCAGCTGAAAGGCACCACAAAACTTGTTCTACCTGCTTTCTGGGCTGAGATGGGGAATCGCTGAATTTTGGACTCGGCTGGTGACAAAATGTTCCAAACACACCCCATGCACACCTCCACCGGGGAAGGTGCCAGAAACGAGTTCTGTTGGTAGTTTTTACACTACCCCGGTAGGCAGCTGAAAGGCACCACAAAACTTGTTCTACCTGCTTTCTGGGCTGAGATGGGGAATCGCTGAATTTTGGACTCGGCTGGTGACAAAATGTTCCAAACACACCCCATGCACAACTCCACCGGGGAAGGTGCCAGAAAGGAGTTCTGTTGGTACTTTTTACAGTACCCCGGTAGGCAGCTGAAAGGCACCACAAAACTTGTTCTACCTGCTTTCTGGGCTGAGATGGGGAATCGCTGAATTTTGGACTCGGCTGGTGACAAAATGTTCCAAACACACCCCATGCACAACTCCACCGGGGAAGGTGCCAGAAACGAGTTCTGTTGGTAGTTTTTACACTACCCCGGTAGGCAGCTGAAAGGCACCACAAAACTTGTTCTACCTGCTTTCTGGGCTGAGATGGGGAATCGCTGAATTTTGGACTCGGCTGGTGACAAAATGGTCCAAACACACCCCATGCACAACTCCACCGGGGAAGGTGCCAGAAAGGAGTTCTGTTGGTAGTTTTTACACTACCCCGGTAGGCAGCTGAAAGGCACCACAAAACTTGTTCTACCTGCTTTCTGGGCTGAGATGGGGAATCGCTGAATTTTGGACTCGGCTGGTGACAAAATGTTCCAAACACACCCCATGCACAACTCCACCGGGGAAGGTGCCAGAAACGAGTTCTGTTGGTAGTTTTTACACTACCCCGGTAGGCAGCTGAAAGGCACCACAAAACTTGTTCTACCTGCTTTCTGGGCTGAGATGGGGAATCGCTGAATTTTGGACTCGGCTGGTGACAAAATGTTCCAAACACACCCCATGCACAACTCCACCGGGGAAGGTGCCAGAAACGAGTTCTGTTGGTAGTTTTTACACTACCCCGGTAGGCAGCTGAAAGGCACCACAAAACTTGTTGTACCTGCTTTCTGGGCTGAGATGGGGAATCGCTGAATTTTGGACTCGGCTGGTGACAAAATGTTCCAAACACACCCCATGCACAACTCCACCGGGGAAGGTGCCAGAAACGAGTTCTGTTGGTAGTTTTTACACTACCCCGGTAGGCAGCTGAAAGGCACCACAAAACTTGTTCTACCTGCTTTCTGGGCTGAGATGGGGAATCGCTGAATTTTGGACTCGGCTGGTGACAAAATGTTCCAAACACACCCCATGCACACCTCCACCGGGGAAGGTGCCAGAAACGAGTTCTGTTGGTAGTTTTTACACTACCCCGGTAGGCAGCTGAAAGGCACCATAAAACCGGTTCTACCTGCTTTCTGGGCTGAGATGGGGAATCGCTGAATTTTGGACTCGGCTGGTGACAAAATGTTCCAAACACACCCCATGCACAACTCCACCGGGGAAGGTGCCAGAAACGAGTTCTGTTGGTAGTTTTTACACTACCCCGGTAGGCAGCTGAAAGGCACCACAAAACTTGTTGTACCTGCTTTCTGGGCTGAGATGGGGAATCGCTGAATTTTGGACTCGGCTGGTGACAAAATGTTCCAAACACACCCCATGCACAACTCCACCGGGGAAGGTGCCAGAAACGAGTTCTGTTGGTAGTTTTTACACTACCCCGGTAGGCAGCTGAAAGGCACCACAAAACTTGTTCTACCTGCTTTCTGGGCTGAGATGGGGAATCGCTGAATTTTGGACTCGGCTGGTGACAAAATGTTCCAAACACACCCCATGCACACCTCCACCGGGGAAGGTGCCAGAAACGAGTTCTGTTGGTAGTTTTTACACTACCCCGGTAGGCAGCTGAAAGGCACCACAAAACTTGTTCTACCTGCTTTCTGGGCTGAGATGGGGAATCGCTGAATTTTGGACTCGGCTGGTGACAAAATGTTCCAAACACACCCCATGCACAACTCCACCGGGGAAGGTGCCAGAAAGGAGTTCTGTTGGTACTTTTTACACTACCCCGGTAGGCAGCTGAAAGGCACCACAAAACTTGTTCTACCTGCTTTCTGGGCTGAGATGGGGAATCGCTGAATTTTGGACTCGGCTGGTGACAAAATGTTCCAAACACACCCCATGCACAACTCCACCGGGGAAGGTGCCAGAAACGAGTTCTGTTGGTAGTTTTTACACTACCCCGGTAGGCAGCTGAAAGGCACCACAAAACTTGTTCTACCTGCTTTCTGGGCTGAGATGGGGAATCGCTGAATTTTGGACTCGGCTGGTGACAAAATGTTCCAAACACACCCCATGCACAACTCCACCGGGGAAGGTGCCAGAAACGAGTTCTGTTGGTAGTTTTTACACTACCCCGGTAGGCAAGAGAAAGGCACCACAAAACTTGTTCTACCTGCTTTCTGGGCTGAGATGGGGAATCGCTGAATTTTGGACTCGGCTGGTGACAAAATGTTCCAAACACACCCCATGCACAACTCCACCGGGGAAGGTGCCAGAAACGAGTTCTGTTGGTAGTTTTTACACTACCCCGGTAGGCAGCTGAAAGGCACCACAAAACTTGTTCTACCTGCTTTCTGGGCTGAGATGGGGAATCGCTGAATTTTGGACTCGGCTGGTGACAAAATGTTCCAAACACACCCCATGCACAACTCCACCGGGGAAGGTGCCAGAAACGAGTTCTGTTGGTAGTTTTTACACTACCCCGGTAGGCAGCTGAAAGGCACCACAAAACTTGTTCTACCTGCTTTCTGGGCTGAGATGGGGAATCGCTGAATTTTCGACTCGGCTGGTGACAAAATGTTCCAAACACACCCCATGCACAACTCCACCGGGGAAGGTGCCAGAAACGAGTTCTGTTGGTAGTTTTTACACTACCCCGGTAGGCAGCTGAAAGGCACCACAAAACTTGTTCTACCTGCTTTCTGGGCTGAGATGGGGAATCGCTGAATTTTGGACTCGGCTGGTGACAAAATGTTCCAAACACACCCCATGCACAACTCCACCGGGGAAGGTGCCAGAAACGAGTTCTGTTGGTAGTTTTTACAGTACCCCGGTAGGCAGCTGAAAGGCACCACAAAACTTGTTCTACCTGCTTTCTGGGCTGAGATGGGGAATCGCTGAATTTTGGACTCGGCTGGTGACAAAATGTTCCAAACACACCCCATGCACAACTCCACCGGGGAAGGTGCCAGAAACGAGTTCTGTTGGTAGTTTTTACACTACCCCGGTAGGCAGCTGAAAGGCACCACAAAACTTGTTCTACCTGCTTTCTGGGCTGAGATGGGGAATCGCTGAATTTTGGACTCGGCTGGTGACAAAATGTTCCAAACACACCCCATGCACAACTCCACCGGGGAAGGTGCCAGAAACGAGTTCTGTTGGTAGTTTTTACAGTACCCCGGTAGGCAGCTGAAAGGCACCACAAAACTTGTTCTACCTGCTTTCTGGGCTGAGATGGGGAATCGCTGAATTTTGGACTCGGCTGGTGACAAAATGTTCCAAACACACCCCATGCACAACTCCACCGGGGAAGGTGCCAGAAACGAGTTCTGTTGGTAGTTTTTACACTACCCCGGTAGGCAGCTGAAAGGCACCACAAAACTTGTTCTACCTGCTTTCTGGGCTGAGATGGGGAATCGCTGAATTTTGGACTCGGCTGGTGACAAAATGTTCCAAACACACCCCATGCACAACTCCACCGGGGAAGGTGCCAGAAACGAGTTCCGTTGGTAGTTTTTACACTACCCCGGTAGGCAGCTGAAAGGCACCACAAAACTTGTTCTACCTGCTTTCTGGGCTGAGATGGGGAATCGCTGAATTTTGGACTCGGCTGGTGACAAAATGTTCCAAACACACCCCATGCACAACTCCACCGGGGAAGGTGCCAGAAACGAGTTCTGTTGGTAGTTTTTACACTACCCCGGTAGGCAGCTGAAAGGCACCACAAAACTTGTTCTACCTGCTTTCTGGGCTGAGATGGGGAATCGCTGAATTTTGGACTCGGCTGGTGACAAAATGTTCCAAACACACCCCATGCACAACTCCACCGGGGAAGGTGCCAGAAACGAGTTCTGTTGGTAGTTTTTACACTACCCCGGTAGGCAGCTGAAAGGCACCACAAAACTTGTTCTACCTGCTTTCTGGGCTGAGATGGGGAATCGCTGAATTTTGGACTCGGCTGGTGACAAAATGTTCCAAACACACCCCATGCACAACTCCACCGGGGAAGGTGCCAGAAACGAGTTCTGTTGGTAGTTTTTACACTACCCCGGTAGGCAGCTGAAAGGCACCACAAAACTTGTTCTACCTGCTTTCTGGGCTGAGATGGGGAATCGCTGAATTTTGGACTCGGCTGGTGACAAAATGTTCCAAACACACCCCATGCACAACTCCACCGGGGAAGGTGCCAGAAACGAGTTCTGTTGGTAGTTTTTACACTACCCCGGTAGGCAGCTGAAAGGCACCACAAAACTTGTTGTACCTGCTTTCTGGGCTGAGATGGGGAATCGCTGAATTTTGGACTCGGCTGGTGACAAAATGTTCCAAACACACCCCATGCACAACTCCACCGGGGAAGGTGCCAGAAACGAGTTCTGTTGGTAGTTTTTACACTACCCCGGTAGGCAGCTGAAAGGCACCACAAAACTTGTTCTACCTGCTTTCTGGGCTGAGATGGGGAATCGCTGAATTTTGGACTCGGCTGGTGACAAAATGTTCCAAACACACCCCATGCACACCTCCACCGGGGAAGGTGCCAGAAACGAGTTCTGTTGGTAGTTTTTACACTACCCCGGTAGGCAGCTGAAAGGCACCATAAAACCGGTTCTACCTGCTTTCTGGGCTGAGATGGGGAATCGCTGAATTTTGGACTCGGCTGGTGACAAAATGTTCCAAACACACCCCATGCACAACTCCACCGGGGAAGGTGCCAGAAACGAGTTCTGTTGGTAGTTTTTACACTACCCCGGTAGGCAGCTGAAAGGCACCACAAAACTTGTTGTACCTGCTTTCTGGGCTGAGATGGGGAATCGCTGAATTTTGGACTCGGCTGGTGACAAAATGTTCCAAACACACCCCATGCACAACTCCACCGGGGAAGGTGCCAGAAACGAGTTCTGTTGGTAGTTTTTACACTACCCCGGTAGGCAGCTGAAAGGCACCACAAAACTTGTTCTACCTGCTTTCTGGGCTGAGATGGGGAATCGCTGAATTTTGGACTCGGCTGGTGACAAAATGTTCCAAACACACCCCATGCACACCTCCACCGGGGAAGGTGCCAGAAACGAGTTCTGTTGGTAGTTTTTACACTACCCCGGTAGGCAGCTGAAAGGCACCACAAAACTTGTTCTACCTGCTTTCTGGGCTGAGATGGGGAATCGCTGAATTTTGGACTCGGCTGCTGACAAAATGTTCCAAACACACCCCATGCACAACTCCACCGGGGAAGGTGCCAGAAACGAGTTCTGTTGGTAGTTTTTACACTACCCCGATAGGCAGCTGAAAGGCACCACAAAACTTGTTCTACCTGCTTTCTGGGCTGAGATGGGGAATCGCTGAATTTTGGACTCGGCTGGTGACAAAATGTTCCAAACACACCCCATGCACAACTCCACCGGGGAAGGTGCCAGAAACGAGTTCTGTTGGTAGTTTTTACACTACCCCGGTAGGCAGCTGAAAGGCACCACAAAACTTGTTCTACCTGCTTTCTGGGCTGAGATGGGGAATCGCTGAATTTTGGACTCGGCTGCTGACAAAATGTTCCAAACACACCCCATGCACAACTCCACCGGGGAAGGTGCCAGAATCGAGTTCCGTTGGTAGTTTTTACACTACCCCGGTAGGCAAGAGAAAGGCACCACAAAACTTGTTCTACCTGCTTTCTGGGCTGAGATGGGGAACGGCTGAATTTTGGACTCGGCTGGTAAAAAAATGTTCCAAACACACCCCATGCACAACTCCACCGGGGAAGGTGCCAGAAAGGAGTTCTGTTGGTAGTTTTTACACTACCCCGGTAGGCAGCTGAAAGGCACCACAAAACTTGTTCTACCTGCTTTCTGGGCTGAGATGGGGAATCGCTGAATTTTGGACTCGGCTGGTGACAAAATGTTCCAAACACACCCCATGCACAACTCCACCGGGGAAGGTGCCAGAAAGGAGTTCTGTTGGTAGTTTTTACACTACCCCGGTAGGCAGCTGAAAGGCACCACAAAACTTGTTCTACCTGCTTTCTGGGCTGAGATGGGGAATCGCTGAATTTTCGACTCGGCTGGTGACAAAATGTTCCAAACACACCCCATGCACAACTCCACCGGGGAAGGTGCCAGAAACGAGTTCTGTTGGTAGTTTTTACACTACCCCGGTAGGCAGCTGAAAGGCACCACAAAACTTGTTCTACCTGCTTTCTGGGCTGAGATGGGGAATCGCTGAATTTTGGACTCGGCTGGTGACAAAATGTTCCAAACACACCCCATGCACAACTCCACCGGGGAAGGTGCCAGAAACGAGTTCTGTTGGTAGTTTTTACACTACCCCGGTAGGCAGCTGAAAGGCACCACAAAACTTGTTCTACCTGCTTTCTGGGCTGAGATGGGGAACGGCTGAATTTTGGACTCGGCTGGTGACAAAATGTTCCAAACACACCCCATGCACAACTCCACCGGGGAAGGTGCCAGAAACGAGTTCTGTTGGTAGTTTTTACACTACCCCGGTAGGCAGCTGAAAGGCACCACAAAACTTGTTCTACCTGCTTTCTGGGCTGAGATGGGGAATCGCTGAATTTTGGACTTGGCTGGTGACAAAATGTTCCAAACACACCCCATGCACAACTCCACCGGGGAAGGTGCCAGAAACGAGTTCTGTTGGTAGTTTTTACACTACCCCGATAGGCAGCTGAAAGGCACCACAAAACTTGTTGTACCTGCTTTCTGGGCTGAGATGGGGAATCGCTGAATTTTGGACTCGGCTGGTGACAAAATGTTCCAAACACACCCCATGCACAACTCCACCGGGGAAGGTGCCAGAAACGAGTTCTGTTGGTAGTTTTTACACTACCCCGATAGGCAGCTGAAAGGCACCACAAAACTTGTTCTACCTGCTTTCTGGGCTGAGATGGGGAATCGCTGAATTTTGGACTCGGCTGGTGACAAAATGTTCCAAACACACCCCATGCACACCTCCACCGGGGAAGGTGCCAGAAAGGAGTTCTGTTGGTAGTTTTTACACTACCCCGGTAGGCAGCTGAAAGGCACCACAAAACTTGTTCTACCTGCTTTCTGGGCTGAGATGGGGAATCGCTGAATTTTGGACTCGGCTGGTGACAAAATGTTCCAAACACACCCCATGCACAACTCCACCGGGGAAGGTGCCAGAATCGAGTTCCGTTGGTAGTTTTTACACTACCCCGGTAGGCAAGAGAAAGGCACCACAAAACTTGTTCTACCTGCTTTCTGGGCTGAGATGGGGAATCGCTGAATTTTGGACTCGGCTGGTGACAAAATGTTCCAAACACACCCCATGCACAACTCCACCGGGGAAGGTGCCAGAAAGGAGTTCTGTTGGTAGTTTTTACACTACCCCGGTAGGCAGCTGAAAGGCACCACAAAACTTGTTCTACCTGCTTTCTCGGCTGAGATGGGGAATCGCTGAATTTTGGACTCGGCTGGTGACAAAATGTTCCAAACACACCCCATGCACAACTCCACCGGGGAAGGTGCCAGAAACGAGTTCTGTTGGTAGTTTTTACACTACCCCGGTAGGCAGCTGAAAGGCACCACAAAACTTGTTCTACCTGCTTTCTGGGCTGAGATGGGGAATCGCTGAATTTTGGACTCGGCTGGTGACAAAATGTTCCAAACACACCCCATGCACAACTCCACCGGGGAAGGTGCCAGAATCGAGTTCCGTTGGTAGTTTTTACACTACCCCGGTAGGCAAGAGAAAGGCACCACAAAACTTGTTCTACCTGCTTTCTGGGCTGAGATGGGGAACGGCTGAATTTTGGACTCGGCTGGTAAAAAAATGTTCCAAACACACCCCATGCACAACTCCACCCGGGAAGGTGCCAGAAAGGAGTTCTGTTGGTAGTTTTTACACTACCCCGGTAGGCAGCTGAAAGGCACCACAAAACTTGTTCTACCTGCTTTCTCGGCTGAGATGGGGAATCGCTGAATTTTGGACTCGGCTGGTGACAAAATGTTCCAAACACACCCCATGCACAACTCCACCGGGGAAGGTGCCAGAAACGAGTTCTGTTGGTAGTTTTTACACTACCCCGGTAGGCAAGAGAAAGGCACCACAAAACTTGTTCTACCTGCTTTCTGGGCTGAGATGGGGAATCACTGAATTTTGGACTCGGCTGGTGACAAAATGTTCCAAACACACCCCATGCACAACTCCACCGGGGAAGGTGCCAGAAACGAGTTCTGTTGGTAGTTTTTACACTACCCCGGTAGGCAAGAGAAAGGCACCACAAAACTTGTTCTACCTGCTTTCTGGGCTGAGATGGGGAATCGCTGAATTTTGGACTCGGCTGGTGACAAAATGTTCCAAACACACCCCATGCACAACTCCACCGGGGAAGGTGCCAGAAACGAGTTCTGTTGGTAGTTTTTACACTACCCCGGTAGGCAGCTGAAAGGCACCACAAAACTTGTTCTACCTGCTTTCTGGGCTGAGATGGGGAATCGCTGAATTTTGGACTCGGCTGGTGACAAAATGTTCCAAACACACCCCATGCACAACTCCACCGGGGAAGGTGCCAGAAACGAGTTCTGTTGGTAGTTTTTACACTACCCCGGTAGGCAGCTGAAAGGCACCACAAAACTTGTTCTACCTGCTTTCTGGGCTGAGATGGGGAATCGCTGAATTTTGGACTCGGCTGCTGACAAAATGTTCCAAACACACCCCATGCACAACTCCACCGGGGAAGGTGCCAGAAACGAGTTCTGTTGGTAGTTTTTACACTACCCCGGTAGGCAGCTGAAAGGCACCACAAAACTTGTTCTACCTGCTTTCTGGGCTGAGATGGGGAATCGCTGAATTTTGGACTCGGCTGGTGACAAAATGTTCCAAACACACCCCATGCACAACTCCACCGGGGAAGGTGCCAGAAACGATTTCTGTTGGTAGTTTTTACACTACCCCGGTAGGCAGCTGAAAGGCACCACAAAACTTGTTCTACCTGCTTTCTGGGCTGAGATGGGGAATCGCTGAATTTTGGACTCGGCTGGTGACAAAATGTTCCAAACACACCCCATGCACAACTCCACCGGGGAAGGTGCCAGAAACGAGTTCTGTTGGTAGTTTTTACACTACCCCGGTAGGCAGCTGAAAGGCACCACAAAACTTGTTCTACCTGCTTTCTGGGCTGAGATGGGGAATCGCTGAATTTTGGACTCGGCTGGTGACAAAATGTTCCAAACACACCCCATGCACAACTCCACCGGGGTAGGTGCCAGAAACGAGTTCCGTTGGTAGTTTTTACACTACCCCGGTAGGCAGCTGAAAGGCACCACAAAACTTGTTCTACCTGCTTTCTGGGCTGAGATGGGGAATCGCTGAATTTTGGACTCGGCTGGTAACAAAATGTTCCAAGCACACCCCATGCACAACTCCACCGGGGAAGGTGCCAGAAACGAGTTCTGTTGGTAGTTTTTACACTACCCCGGTAGGCAGCTGAAAGGCACCACAAAACTTGTTCTACCTGCTTTCTGGGCTGAGATGGGGAATCGCTGAATTTTGGACTCGGCTGGTGACAAAATGTTCCAAACACACCCCATGCACAACTCCACCGGGGAAGGTGCCAGAAAGGAGTTCTGTTGGTAGTTTTTACACTACCCCGGTAGGCAGCTGAAAGGCACCACAAAACTTGTTCTACCTGCTTTCTGGGCTGAGATGGGGAATCGCTGAATTTTGGACTCGGCTGGTGACAAAATGTTCCAAACACACCCCATGCACAACTCCACCGGGGAAGGTGCCAGAAACGATTTCTGTTGGTAGTTTTTACACTACCCCGGTAGGCAGCTGAAAGGCACCACAAAACTTGTTCTACCTGCTTTCTGGGCTGAGATGGGGAATCGCTGAATTTTGGACTCGGCTGGTGACAAAATGTTCCAAACACACCCCATGCACAACTCCACCGGGGAAGGTGCCAGAAACGAGTTCTGTTGGTAGTTTTTACACTACCCCGGTAGGCAGCTGAAAGGCACCACAAAACTTGTTCTACCTGCTTTCTGGGCTGAGATGGGGAATCGCTGAATTTTGGACTCGGCTGGTGACAAAATGTTCCAAACACACCCCATGCACAACTCCACCGGGGTAGGTGCCAGAAACGAGTTCCGTTGGTAGTTTTTACACTACCCCGGTAGGCAGCTGAAAGGCACCACAAAACTTGTTCTACCTGCTTTCTGGGCTGAGATGGGGAATCGCTGAATTTTGGACTCGGCTGGTAACAAAATGTTCCAAGCACACCCCATGCACAACTCCACCGGGGAAGGTGCCAGAAACGAGTTCTGTTGGTAGTTTTTACACTACCCCGGTAGGCAGCTGAAAGGCACCACAAAACTTGTTCTACCTGCTTTCTGGGCTGAGATGGGGAATCGCTGAATTTTGGACTCGGCTGGTGACAAAATGTTCCAAACACACCCCATGCACAACTCCACCGGGGAAGGTGCCAGAAAGGAGTTCTGTTGGTAGTTTTTACACTACCCCGGTAGGCAGCTGAAAGGCACCACAAAACTTGTTCTACCTGCTTTCTGGGCTGAGATGGGGAATCGCTGAATTTTGGACTCGGCTGGTGACAAAATGTTCCAAACACACCCCATGCACAACTCCACCGGGGAAGGTGCCAGAAACGAGTTCTGTTGGTAGTTTTTACACTACCCCGGTAGGCAGCTGAAAGGCACCACAAAACTTGTTCTACCTGCTTTCTGGGCTGAGATGGGGAATCGCTGAATTTTGGACTCGGCTGGTGACAAAATGTTCCAAACACACCCCATGCACAACTCCACCGGGGAAGGTGCCAGAAACGAGTTCTGTTGGTAGTTTTTACACTACCCCGGTAGGCAGCTGAAAGGCACCACAAAACTTGTTCTACCTGCTTTCTGGGCTGAGATGGGGAATCGCTGAATTTTGGACTCGGCTGGTGACAAAATGTTCCAAACACACCCCATGCACAACTCCACCGGGGAAGGTGCCAGAAACGAGTTCCGTTGGTAGTTTTTACACTACCCCGGTAGGCAGCTGAAAGGCACCACAAAACTTGTTGTACCTGCTTTCTGGGCTGAGATGGGGAATCGCTGAATTTTGGACTCGGCTGGTGACAAAATGTTCCAAACACACCCCATGCACAACTCCACCGGGGAAGGTGCCAGAAACGAGTTCTGTTGGTAGTTTTTACACTACCCCGGTAGGCAGCTGAAAGGCACCACAAAACTTGTTCTACCTGCTTTCTGGGCTGAGATGGGGAATCGCTGAATTTTGGACTCGGCTGGTGACAAAATGTTCCAAACACACCCCATGCACAACTCCACCGGGGAAGGTGCCAGAAACGAGTTCTGTTGGTAGTTTTTACACTACCCCGGTAGGCAGCTGAAAGGCACCACAAAACTTGTTCTACCTGCTTTCTGGGCTGAGATGGGGAATCGCTGAATTTTGGACTCGGCTGCTGACAAAATGTTCCAAACACACCCCATGCACAACTCCACCGGGGAAGGTGCCAGAAACGAGTTCCGTTGGTAGTTTTTACACTACCCCGGTAGGCAGCTGAAAGGCACCACAAAACTTGTTCTACCTGCTTTCTGGGCTGAGATGGGGAATCGCTGAATTTTGGACTCGGCTGGTAACAAAATGTTCCAAACACACCCCATGCACAACTCCACCGGGGAAGGTGCCAGAAACGAGTTCTGTTGGTAGTTTTTACACTACCCCGGTAGGCAGCTGAAAGGCACCACAAAACTTGTTCTACCTGCTTTCTGGGCTGAGATGGGGAATCGCTGAATTTTCGACTCGGCTGGTGACAAAATGTTCCAAACACACCCCATGCACAACTCCACCGGGGAAGGTGCCAGAAACGAGTTCTGTTGGTAGTTTTTACACTACCCCGGTAGGCAGCTGAAAGGCACTACAAAACTTGTTCTACCTGCTTTCTGGGCTGAGATGGGGAATCGCTGAATTTTGGACTCGGCTGGTGACAAAATGTTCCAAACACACCCCATGCACAACTCCACCGGGGAAGGTGCCAGAAACGAGTTCTGTTGGTAGTTTTTACACTACCCCGGTAGGCAGCTGAAAGGCACCACAAAACTTGTTCTACCTGCTTTCTGGGCTGAGATGGGGAATCGCTGAATTTTGGACTCGGCTGGTGACAAAATGTTCCAAACACACCCCATGCACAACTCCACCGGGGAAGGTGCCAGAAACGAGTTCTGTTGGTAGTTTTTACACTACCCCGGTAGGCAGCTGAAAGGCACCACAAAACTTGTTCTACCTGCTTTCTGGGCTGAGATGGGGAATCGCTGAATTTTGGACTCGGCTGGTGACAAAATGTTCCAAACACACCCCATGCACAACTCCACCGGGGAAGGTGCCAGAAACGAGTTCCGTTGGTAGTTTTTACACTACCCCGGTAGGCAGCTGAAAGGCACCACAAAACTTGTTCTACCTGCTTTCTGGGCTGAGATGGGGAATCGCTGAATTTTGGACTCGGCTGGTAACAAAATGTTCCAAACACACCCCATGCACAACTCCACCGGGGAAGGTGCCAGAAACGAGTTCTGTTGGTAGTTTTTACACTACCCCGGTAGGCAGCTGAAAGGCACCACAAAACTTGTTCTACCTGCTTTCTGGGCTGAGATGGGGAATCGCTGAATTTTCGACTCGGCTGGTGACAAAATGTTCCAAACACACCCCATGCACAACTCCACCGGGGAAGGTGCCAGAAACGAGTTCTGTTGGTAGTTTTTACACTACCCCGGTAGGCAGCTGAAAGGCACTACAAAACTTGTTCTACCTGCTTTCTGGGCTGAGATGGGGAATCGCTGAATTTTGGACTCGGCTGGTGACAAAATGTTCCAAACACACCCCATGCACAACTCCACCGGGGAAGGTGCCAGAAACGAGTTCTGTTGGTAGTTTTTACACTACCCCGGTAGGCAGCTGAAAGGCACCACAAAACTTGTTCTACCTGCTTTCTGGGCTGAGATGGGGAATCGCTGAATTTTGGACTCGGCTGGTGACAAAATGTTCCAAACACACCCCATGCACAACTCCACCGGGGAAGGTGCCAGAAACGAGTTCTGTTGGTAGTTTTTACACTACCCCGGTAGGCACCTGAAAGGCACCACAAAACTTGTTCTACCTGCTTTCTGGGCTGAGATGGGGAATCGCTGAATTTTGGACTCGGCTGGTGACAAAATGTTCCAAACACACCCCATGCACAACTCCACCGGGGAAGGTGCCAGAAACGAGTTCCGTTGGTAGTTTTTACACTACCCCGGTAGGCAGCTGAAAGGCACCACAAAACTTGTTCTACCTGCTTTCTGGGCTGAGATGGGGAATCGCTGAATTTTGGACTCGGCTGGTGACAAAATGTTCCAAACACACCCCATGCACAACTCCACCGGGGAAGGTGCCAGAAAGGAGTTCTGTTGGTAGTTTTTACACTACCCTGGTAGGCAGCTGAAAGGCACCACAAAACTTGTTCTACCTGCTTTCTGGGCTGAGATGGGGAACGGCTGAATTTTGGACTCGGCTGCTGACAAAATGTTCCAAACACACCCCATGCACAACTCCACCGGGGAAGGTGCCAGAAAGGAGTTCTGTTGGTAGTTTTTACACTACCCCGGTAGGCAGCTGAAAGGCACCACAAAACTTGTTCTACCTGCTTTCTCGGCTGAGATGGGGAATCGCTGAATTTTGGACTCGGCTGGTGACAAAATGTTCCAAACACACCCCATGCACAACTCCACCGGGGAAGGTGCCAGAAACGAGTTCTGTTGGTAGTTTTTACACTACCCCGGTAGGCAGCTGAAAGGCACCACAAAACTTGTTCTACCTGCTTTCTGGGCTGAGATGGGGAATCGCTGAATTTTGGACTCGGCTGGTGACAAAATGTTCCAAACACACCCCATGCACAACTCCACCGGGGAAGGTGCCAGAAACGAGTTCTGTTGGTAGTTTTTACACTACCCCGGTAGGCAAGAGAAAGGCACCACAAAACTTGTTGTACCTGCTTTCTGGGCTGAGATGGAGAATCGCTGAATTTTGGACTCGGCTGGTGACAAAATGTTCCAAACACACCCCATGCACACCTCCACCGGGGAAGGTGCCAGAAACGAGTTCTGTTGGTAGTTTTTACACTACCCCGGTAGGCAGCTGAAAGGCACCATAAAACCGGTTCTACCTGCTTTCTGGGCTGAGATGGGGAATCGCTGAATTTTGGACTCGGCTGGTGACAAAATGTTCCAAACACACCCCATGCACAACTCCACCGGGGAAGGTGCCAGAATCGAGTTCCGTTGGTAGTTTTTACACTACCCCGGTAGGCAAGAGAAAGGCACCACAAAACTTGTTGTACCTGCTTTCTGGGCTGAGATGGGGAACGGCTGAATTTTGGACTCGGCTGCTGACAAAATGTTCCAAACACACCCCATGCACAACTCCACCGGGGAAGGTGCCAGAAAGGAGTTCTGTTGGTAGTTTTTACACTACCCCGGTAGGCAGCTGAAAGGCACCACAAAACTTGTTCTACCTGCTTTCTGGGCTGAGATGGGGAAGAGCTGAATTTTGGACTCGGCTGGTGACAAAATGTTCCAAACACACCCCATGCACAACTCCACCGGGGAAGGTGCCAGAAACGAGTTCTGTTGGTAGTTTTTACAGTACCCCGGTAGGCAGCTGAAAGGCACCACAAAACTTGTTCTACCTGCTTTCTGGGCTGAGATGGGGAATCGCTGAATTTTGGACTCGGCTGGTGACAAAATGTTCCAAACACACCCCATGCACAACTCCACCGGGGAAGGTGCCAGAAAGGAGTTCTGTTGGTAGTTTTTACACTACCCCGGTAGGCAGCTGAAAGGCACCACAAAACTTGTTCTACCTGCTTTCTGGGCTGAGATGGGGAATCGCTGAATTTTGGACTCGGCTGGTGACAAAATGTTCCAAACACACCCCATGCACAACTCCACCGGGGAAGGTGCCAGAAACGAGTTCTGTTGGTAGTTTTTACACTACCCCGGTAGGCAGCTGAAAGGCACCACAAAACTTGTTCTACCTGCTTTCTGGGCTGAGATGGGGAATCGCTGAATTTTGGACTCGGCTGGTGACAAAATGTTCCAAACACACCCCATGCACAACTCCACCGGGGAAGGTGCCAGAAACGAGTTCTGTTGGTAGTTTTTACAGTACCCCGGTAGGCAGCTGAAAGGCACCACAAAACTTGTTCTACCTGCTTTCTGGGCTGAGATGGGGAATCGCTGAATTTTGGACTCGGCTGGTGACAAAATGTTCCAAACACACCCCATGCACAACTCCACCGGGGAAGGTGCCAGAAAGGAGTTCTGTTGGTAGTTTTTACACTACCCCGGTAGGCAGCTGAAAGGCACCACAAAACTTGTTCTACCTGCTTTCTCGGCTGAGATGGGGAATCGCTGAATTTTGGACTCGGCTGGTGACAAAATGTTCCAAACACACCCCATGCACAACTCCACCGGGGAAGGTGCCAGAAACGAGTTCTGTTGGTAGTTTTTACACTACCCCGGTAGGCAAGAGAAAGGCACCACAAAACTTGTTCTACCTGCTTTCTGGGCTGAGATGGGGAATCGCTGAATTTTGGACTCGGCTGGTGACAAAATGTTCCAAACACACCCCATGCACAACTCCACCGGGGAAGGTGCCAGAAACGAGTTCTGTTGGTAGTTTTTACACTACCCCGGTAGGCAAGAGAAAGGCACCACAAAACTTGTTGTACCTGCTTTCTGGGCTGAGATGGAGAATCGCTGAATTTTGGACTCGGCTGGTGACAAAATGTTCCAAACACACCCCATGCACACCTCCACCGGGGAAGGTGCCAGAAACGAGTTCTGTTGGTAGTTTTTACACTACCCCGGTAGGCAGCTGAAAGGCACCATAAAACCGGTTCTACCTGCTTTCTGGGCTGAGATGGGGAATCGCTGAATTTTGGACTCGGCTGGTGACAAAATGTTCCAAACACACCCCATGCACAACTCCACCGGGGAAGGTGCCAGAATCGAGTTCCGTTGGTAGTTTTTACACTACCCCGGTAGGCAAGAGAAAGGCACCACAAAACTTGTTGTACCTGCTTTCTGGGCTGAGATGGGGAACGGCTGAATTTTGGACTCGGCTGCTGACAAAATGTTCCAAACACACCCCATGCACAACTCCACCGGGGAAGGTGCCAGAAAGGAGTTCTGTTGGTAGTTTTTACACTACCCCGGTAGGCAGCTGAAAGGCACCACAAAACTTGTTCTACCTGCTTTCTGGGCTGAGATGGGGAAGAGCTGAATTTTGGACTCGGCTGGTGACAAAATGTTCCAAACACACCCCATGCACAACTCCACCGGGGAAGGTGCCAGAAACGAGTTCTGTTGGTAGTTTTTACACTACCCCGGTAGGCAGCTGAAAGGCACCACAAAACTTGTTCTACCTGCTTTCTGGGCTGAGATGGGGAATCGCTGAATTTTGGACTCGGCTGGTGACAAAATGTTCCAAACACACCCCATGCACAACTCCACCGGGGAAGGTGCCAGAAACGAGTTCTGTTGGTAGTTTTTACACTACCCCGGTAGGCAGCTGAAAGGCACCACAAAACTTGTTCTACCTGCTTTCTGGGCTGAGATGGGGAATCGCTGAATTTTGGACTCGGCTGGTGACAAAATGTTCCAAACACACCCCATGCACAACTCCACCGGGGAAGGTGCCAGAAACGAGTTCTGTTGGTAGTTTTTACACTACCCCGGTAGGCAGCTGAAAGGCACCACAAAACTTGTTCTACCTGCTTTCTGGGCTGAGATGGGGAATCGCTGAATTTTGGACTCGGCTGGTGACAAAATGTTCCAAACACACCCCATGCACAACTCCACCGGGGAAGGTGCCAGAAACGAGTTCCGTTGGTAGTTTTTACACTACCCCGGTAGGCAGCTGAAAGGCACCACAAAACTTGTTCTACCTGCTTTCTGGGCTGAGATGGGGAATCGCTGAATTTTGGACTCGGCTGGTAACAAAATGTTCCAAACACACCCCATGCACAACTCCACCGGGGAAGGTGCCAGAAACGAGTTCTGTTGGTAGTTTTTACACTACCCCGGTAGGCAGCTGAAAGGCACCACAAAACTTGTTCTACCTGCTTTCTGGGCTGAGATGGGGAATCGCTGAATTTTCGACTCGGCTGGTGACAAAATGTTCCAAACACACCCCATGCACAACTCCACCGGGGAAGGTGCCAGAAACGAGTTCTGTTGGTAGTTTTTACACTACCCCGGTAGGCAGCTGAAAGGCACCACAAAACTTGTTCTACCTGCTTTCTGGGCTGAGATGGGGAATCGCTGAATTTTGGACTCGGCTGGTGACAAAATGTTCCAAACACACCCCATGCACAACTCCACCGGGGAAGGTGCCAGAAACGAGTTCTGTTGGTAGTTTTTACACTACCCCGGTAGGCAGCTGAAAGGCACCACAAAACTTGTTCTACCTGCTTTCTGGGCTGAGATGGGGAATCGCTGAATTTTGGACTCGGCTGGTGACAAAATGTTCCAAACACACCCCATGCACAACTCCACCGGGGAAGGTGCCAGAAACGAGTTCCGTTGGTAGTTTTTACACTACCCCGGTAGGCAGCTGAAAGGCACCACAAAACTTGTTCTACCTGCTTTCTGGGCTGAGATGGGGAATCGCTGAATTTTGGACTCGGCTGGTAACAAAATGTTCCAAACACACCCCATGCACAACTCCACCGGGGAAGGTGCCAGAAACGAGTTCTGTTGGTAGTTTTTACACTACCCCGGTAGGCAGCTGAAAGGCACCACAAAACTTGTTCTACCTGCTTTCTGGGCTGAGATGGGGAATCGCTGAATTTTCGACTCGGCTGGTGACAAAATGTTCCAAACACACCCCATGCACAACTCCACCGGGGAAGGTGCCAGAAACGAGTTCTGTTGGTAGTTTTTACACTACCCCGGTAGGCAGCTGAAAGGCACTACAAAACTTGTTCTACCTGCTTTCTGGGCTGAGATGGGGAATCGCTGAATTTTGGACTCGGCTGGTGACAAAATGTTCCAAACACACCCCATGCACAACTCCACCGGGGAAGGTGCCAGAAACGAGTTCTGTTGGTAGTTTTTACACTACCCCGGTAGGCAGCTGAAAGGCACCACAAAACTTGTTCTACCTGCTTTCTGGGCTGAGATGGGGAATCGCTGAATTTTGGACTCGGCTGGTGACAAAATGTTCCAAACACACCCCATGCACAACTCCACCGGGGAAGGTGCCAGAAACGAGTTCTGTTGGTAGTTTTTACACTACCCCGGTAGGCACCTGAAAGGCACCACAAAACTTGTTCTACCTGCTTTCTGGGCTGAGATGGGGAATCGCTGAATTTTGGACTCGGCTGGTGACAAAATGTTCCAAACACACCCCATGCACAACTCCACCGGGGAAGGTGCCAGAAACGAGTTCCGTTGGTAGTTTTTACACTACCCCGGTAGGCAGCTGAAAGGCACCACAAAACTTGTTCTACCTGCTTTCTGGGCTGAGATGGGGAATCGCTGAATTTTGGACTCGGCTGGTGACAAAATGTTCCAAACACACCCCATGCACAACTCCACCGGGGAAGGTGCCAGAAAGGAGTTCTGTTGGTAGTTTTTACACTACCCTGGTAGGCAGCTGAAAGGCACCACAAAACTTGTTCTACCTGCTTTCTGGGCTGAGATGGGGAACGGCTGAATTTTGGACTCGGCTGCTGACAAAATGTTCCAAACACACCCCATGCACAACTCCACCGGGGAAGGTGCCAGAAAGGAGTTCTGTTGGTAGTTTTTACACTACCCCGGTAGGCAGCTGAAAGGCACCACAAAACTTGTTCTACCTGCTTTCTCGGCTGAGATGGGGAATCGCTGAATTTTGGACTCGGCTGGTGACAAAATGTTCCAAACACACCCCATGCACAACTCCACCGGGGAAGGTGCCAGAAACGAGTTCTGTTGGTAGTTTTTACACTACCCCGGTAGGCAGCTGAAAGGCACCACAAAACTTGTTGTACCTGCTTTCTGGGCTGAGATGGGGAATCGCTGAATTTTGGACTCGGCTGGTGACAAAATGTTCCAAACACACCCCATGCACAACTCCACCGGGGAAGGTGCCAGAAACGAGTTCTGTTGGTAGTTTTTACACTACCCCGGTAGGCAAGAGAAAGGCACCACAAAACTTGTTGTACCTGCTTTCTGGGCTGAGATGGAGAATCGCTGAATTTTGGACTCGGCTGGTGACAAAATGTTCCAAACACACCCCATGCACACCTCCACCGGGGAAGGTGCCAGAAACGAGTTCTGTTGGTAGTTTTTACACTACCCCGGTAGGCAGCTGAAAGGCACCATAAAACCGGTTCTACCTGCTTTCTGGGCTGAGATGGGGAATCGCTGAATTTTGGACTCGGCTGGTGACAAAATGTTCCAAACACACCCCATGCACAACTCCACCGGGGAAGGTGCCAGAATCGAGTTCCGTTGGTAGTTTTTACACTACCCCGGTAGGCAAGAGAAAGGCACCACAAAACTTGTTGTACCTGCTTTCTGGGCTGAGATGGGGAACGGCTGAATTTTGGACTCGGCTGCTGACAAAATGTTCCAAACACACCCCATGCACAACTCCACCGGGGAAGGTGCCAGAAAGGAGTTCTGTTGGTAGTTTTTACACTACCCCGGTAGGCAGCTGAAAGGCACCACAAAACTTGTTCTACCTGCTTTCTGGGCTGAGATGGGGAAGAGCTGAATTTTGGACTCGGCTGGTGACAAAATGTTCCAAACACACCCCATGCACAACTCCACCGGGGAAGGTGCCAGAAACGAGTTCTGTTGGTAGTTTTTACAGTACCCCGGTAGGCAGCTGAAAGGCACCACAAAACTTGTTCTACCTGCTTTCTGGGCTGAGATGGGGAATCGCTGAATTTTGGACTCGGCTGGTGACAAAATGTTCCAAACACACCCCATGCACAACTCCACCGGGGAAGGTGCCAGAAAGGAGTTCTGTTGGTAGTTTTTACACTACCCCGGTAGGCAGCTGAAAGGCACCACAAAACTTGTTCTACCTGCTTTCTGGGCTGAGATGGGGAATCGCTGAATTTTGGACTCGGCTGGTGACAAAATGTTCCAAACACACCCCATGCACAACTCCACCGGGGAAGGTGCCAGAAACGAGTTCTGTTGGTAGTTTTTACACTACCCCGGTAGGCAGCTGAAAGGCACCACAAAACTTGTTCTACCTGCTTTCTGGGCTGAGATGGGGAATCGCTGAATTTTGGACTCGGCTGGTGACAAAATGTTCCAAACACACCCCATGCACAACTCCACCGGGGAAGGTGCCAGAAACGAGTTCTGTTGGTAGTTTTTACAGTACCCCGGTAGGCAGCTGAAAGGCACCACAAAACTTGTTCTACCTGCTTTCTGGGCTGAGATGGGGAATCGCTGAATTTTGGACTCGGCTGGTGACAAAATGTTCCAAACACACCCCATGCACAACTCCACCGGGGAAGGTGCCAGAAAGGAGTTCTGTTGGTAGTTTTTACACTACCCCGGTAGGCAGCTGAAAGGCACCACAAAACTTGTTCTACCTGCTTTCTCGGCTGAGATGGGGAATCGCTGAATTTTGGACTCGGCTGGTGACAAAATGTTCCAAACACACCCCATGCACAACTCCACCGGGGAAGGTGCCAGAAACGAGTTCTGTTGGTAGTTTTTACACTACCCCGGTAGGCAAGAGAAAGGCACCACAAAACTTGTTCTACCTGCTTTCTGGGCTGAGATGGGGAATCGCTGAATTTTGGACTCGGCTGGTGACAAAATGTTCCAAACACACCCCATGCACAACTCCACCGGGGAAGGTGCCAGAAACGAGTTCTGTTGGTAGTTTTTACACTACCCCGGTAGGCAAGAGAAAGGCACCACAAAACTTGTTGTACCTGCTTTCTGGGCTGAGATGGAGAATCGCTGAATTTTGGACTCGGCTGGTGACAAAATGTTCCAAACACACCCCATGCACACCTCCACCGGGGAAGGTGCCAGAAACGAGTTCTGTTGGTAGTTTTTACACTACCCCGGTAGGCAGCTGAAAGGCACCATAAAACCGGTTCTACCTGCTTTCTGGGCTGAGATGGGGAATCGCTGAATTTTGGACTCGGCTGGTGACAAAATGTTCCAAACACACCCCATGCACAACTCCACCGGGGAAGGTGCCAGAATCGAGTTCCGTTGGTAGTTTTTACACTACCCCGGTAGGCAAGAGAAAGGCACCACAAAACTTGTTGTACCTGCTTTCTGGGCTGAGATGGGGAACGGCTGAATTTTGGACTCGGCTGCTGACAAAATGTTCCAAACACACCCCATGCACAACTCCACCGGGGAAGGTGCCAGAAAGGAGTTCTGTTGGTAGTTTTTACACTACCCCGGTAGGCAGCTGAAAGGCACCACAAAACTTGTTCTACCTGCTTTCTGGGCTGAGATGGGGAAGAGCTGAATTTTGGACTCGGCTGGTGACAAAATGTTCCAAACACACCCCATGCACAACTCCACCGGGGAAGGTGCCAGAAACGAGTTCTGTTGGTAGTTTTTACACTACCCCGGTAGGCAGCTGAAAGGCACCACAAAACTTGTTCTACCTGCTTTCTGGGCTGAGATGGGGAATCGCTGAATTTTGGACTCGGCTGGTGACAAAATGTTCCAAACACACCCCATGCACAACTCCACCGGGGAAGGTGCCAGAAACGAGTTCTGTTGGTAGTTTTTACACTACCCCGGTAGGCAGCTGAAAGGCACCACAAAACTTGTTCTACCTGCTTTCTGGGCTGAGATGGGGAATCGCTGAATTTTGGACTCGGCTGGTGACAAAATGTTCCAAACACACCCCATGCACAACTCCACCGGGGAAGGTGCCAGAAACGAGTTCTGTTGGTAGTTTTTACACTACCCCGGTAGGCAGCTGAAAGGCACCACAAAACTTGTTCTACCTGCTTTCTGGGCTGAGATGGGGAATCGCTGAATTTTGGACTCGGCTGGTGACAAAATGTTCCAAACACACCCCATGCACAACTCCACCGGGGAAGGTGCCAGAAACGAGTTCTGTTGGTAGTTTTTACAGTACCCCGGTAGGCAGCTGAAAGGCACCACAAAACTTGTTCTACCTGCTTTCTGGGCTGAGATGGGGAATCGCTGAATTTTGGACTCGGCTGGTGACAAAATGTTCCAAACACACCCCATGCACAACTCCACCGGGGAAGGTGCCAGAAACGAGTTCTGTTGGTAGTTTTTACACTACCCCGGTAGGCAGCTGAAAGGCACCACAAAACTTGTTCTACCTGCTTTCTGGGCTGAGATGGGGAATCGCTGAATTTTGGACTCGGCTGGTGACAAAATGTTCCAAACACACCCCATGCACAACTCCACCGGGGAAGGTGCCAGAAACGAGTTCTGTTGGTAGTTTTTACAGTACCCCGGTAGGCAGCTGAAAGGCACCACAAAACTTGTTCTACCTGCTTTCTGGGCTGAGATGGGGAATCGCTGAATTTTGGACTCGGCTGGTGACAAAATGTTCCAAACACACCCCATGCACAACTCCACCGGGGAAGGTGCCAGAAACGAGTTCTGTTGGTAGTTTTTACACTACCCCGGTAGGCACCTGAAAGGCACCACAAAACTTGTTCTACCTGCTTTCTGGGCTGAGATGGGGAATCGCTGAATTTTGGACTCGGCTGGTGACAAAATGTTCCAAACACACCCCATGCACAACTCCACCGGGGAAGGTGCCAGAAACGAGTTCCGTTGGTAGTTTTTACACTACCCCGGTAGGCAGCTGAAAGGCACCACAAAACTTGTTCTACCTGCTTTCTGGGCTGAGATGGGGAATCGCTGAATTTTGGACTCGGCTGGTGACAAAATGTTCCAAACACACCCCATGCACAACTCCACCGGGGAAGGTGCCAGAATCGAGTTCCGTTGGTAGTTTTTACACTACCCCGGTAGGCAAGAGAAAGGCACCACAAAACTTGTTGTACCTGCTTTCTGGGCTGAGATGGGGAACGGCTGAATTTTGGACTCGGCTGCTGACAAAATGTTCCAAACACACCCCATGCACAACTCCACCGGGGAAGGTGCCAGAAAGGAGTTCTGTTGGTAGTTTTTACACTACCCCGGTAGGCAGCTGAAAGGCACCACAAAACTTGTTCTACCTGCTTTCTCGGCTGAGATGGGGAATCGCTGAATTTTGGACTCGGCTGGTGACAAAATGTTCCAAACACACCCCATGCACAACTCCACCGGGGAAGGTGCCAGAAACGAGTTCTGTTGGTAGTTTTTACACTACCCCGGTAGGCAAGAGAAAGGCACCACAAAACTTGTTCTACCTGCTTTCTGGGCTGAGATGGGGAATCGCTGAATTTTGGACTCGGCTGGTGACAAAATGTTCCAAACACACCCCATGCACAACTCCACCGGGGAAGGTGCCAGAAACGAGTTCTGTTGGTAGTTTTTACACTACCCCGGTAGGCAAGAGAAAGGCACCACAAAACTTGTTGTACCTGCTTTCTGGGCTGAGATGGAGAATCGCTGAATTTTGGACTCGGCTGGTGACAAAATGTTCCAAACACACCCCATGCACACCTCCACCGGGGAAGGTGCCAGAAACGAGTTCTGTTGGTAGTTTTTACACTACCCCGGTAGGCAGCTGAAAGGCACCATAAAACCGGTTCTACCTGCTTTCTGGGCTGAGATGGGGAATCGCTGAATTTTGGACTCGGCTGGTGACAAAATGTTCCAAACACACCCCATGCACAACTCCACCGGGGAAGGTGCCAGAATCGAGTTCCGTTGGTAGTTTTTACACTACCCCGGTAGGCAAGAGAAAGGCACCACAAAACTTGTTGTACCTGCTTTCTGGGCTGAGATGGGGAACGGCTGAATTTTGGACTCGGCTGCTGACAAAATGTTCCAAACACACCCCATGCACAACTCCACCGGGGAAGGTGCCAGAAAGGAGTTCTGTTGGTAGTTTTTACACTACCCCGGTAGGCAGCTGAAAGGCACCACAAAACTTGTTCTACCTGCTTTCTGGGCTGAGATGGGGAAGAGCTGAATTTTGGACTCGGCTGGTGACAAAATGTTCCAAACACACCCCATGCACAACTCCACCGGGGAAGGTGCCAGAAACGAGTTCTGTTGGTAGTTTTTACACTACCCCGGTAGGCAGCTGAAAGGCACCACAAAACTTGTTCTACCTGCTTTCTGGGCTGAGATGGGGAATCGCTGAATTTTGGACTCGGCTGGTGACAAAATGTTCCAAACACACCCCATGCACAACTCCACCGGGGAAGGTGCCAGAAACGAGTTCTGTTGGTAGTTTTTACACTACCCCGGTAGGCAGCTGAAAGGCACCACAAAACTTGTTCTACCTGCTTTCTGGGCTGAGATGGGGAATCGCTGAATTTTGGACTCGGCTGGTGACAAAATGTTCCAAACACACCCCATGCACAACTCCACCGGGGAAGGTGCCAGAAACGAGTTCTGTTGGTAGTTTTTACACTACCCCGGTAGGCAGCTGAAAGGCACCACAAAACTTGTTCTACCTGCTTTCTGGGCTGAGATGGGGAATCGCTGAATTTTGGACTCGGCTGGTGACAAAATGTTCCAAACACACCCCATGCACAACTCCACCGGGGAAGGTGCCAGAAACGAGTTCTGTTGGTAGTTTTTACAGTACCCCGGTAGGCAGCTGAAAGGCACCACAAAACTTGTTCTACCTGCTTTCTGGGCTGAGATGGGGAATCGCTGAATTTTGGACTCGGCTGGTGACAAAATGTTCCAAACACACCCCATGCACAACTCCACCGGGGAAGGTGCCAGAAACGAGTTCTGTTGGTAGTTTTTACACTACCCCGGTAGGCAGCTGAAAGGCACCACAAAACTTGTTCTACCTGCTTTCTGGGCTGAGATGGGGAATCGCTGAATTTTGGACTCGGCTGGTGACAAAATGTTCCAAACACACCCCATGCACAACTCCACCGGGGAAGGTGCCAGAAACGAGTTCTGTTGGTAGTTTTTACAGTACCCCGGTAGGCAGCTGAAAGGCACCACAAAACTTGTTCTACCTGCTTTCTGGGCTGAGATGGGGAATCGCTGAATTTTGGACTCGGCTGGTGACAAAATGTTCCAAACACACCCCATGCACAACTCCACCGGGGAAGGTGCCAGAAACGAGTTCTGTTGGTAGTTTTTACACTACCCCGGTAGGCACCTGAAAGGCACCACAAAACTTGTTCTACCTGCTTTCTGGGCTGAGATGGGGAATCGCTGAATTTTGGACTCGGCTGGTGACAAAATGTTCCAAACACACCCCATGCACAACTCCACCGGGGAAGGTGCCAGAAACGAGTTCCGTTGGTAGTTTTTACACTACCCCGGTAGGCAGCTGAAAGGCACCACAAAACTTGTTCTACCTGCTTTCTGGGCTGAGATGGGGAATCGCTGAATTTTGGACTCGGCTGGTGACAAAATGTTCCAAACACACCCCATGCACAACTCCACCGGGGAAGGTGCCAGAAACGAGTTCTGTTGGTAGTTTTTACACTACCCCGGTAGGCAGCTGAAAGGCACCACAAAACTTGTTCTACCTGCTTTCTGGGCTGAGATGGGGAATCGCTGAATTTTGGACTCGGCTGGTGACAAAATGTTCCAAACACACCCCATGCACAACTCCACCGGGGAAGGTGCCAGAAACGAGTTCTGTTGGTAGTTTTTACACTACCCCGGTAGGCAGCTGAAAGGCACCACAAAACTTGTTCTACCTGCTTTCTGGGCTGAGATGGGGAATCGCTGAATTTTGGACTCGGCTGGTGACAAAATGTTCCAAACACACCCCATGCACAACTCCACCGGGGAAGGTGCCAGAAACGAGTTCCGTTGGTAGTTTTTACACTACCCCGGTAGGCAGCTGAAAGGCACCACAAAACTTGTTCTACCTGCTTTCTGGGCTGAGATGGGGAATCGCTGAATTTTGGACTCGGCTGGTGACAAAATGTTCCAAACACACCCCATGCACAACTCCACCGGGGAAGGTGCCAGAAACGAGTTCTGTTGGTAGTTTTTACAGTACCCCGGTAGGCAGCTGAAAGGCACCACAAAACTTGTTCTACCTGCTTTCTGGGCTGAGATGGGGAATCGCTGAATTTTGGACTCGGCTGGTGACAAAATGTTCCAAACACACCCCATGCACAACTCCACCGGGGAAGGTGCCAGAAACGAGTTCTGTTGGTAGTTTTTACACTACCCCGGTAGGCAGCTGAAAGGCACCACAAAACTTGTTCTACCTGCTTTCTGGGCTGAGATGGGGAATCGCTGAATTTTGGACTCGGCTGGTGACAAAATGTTCCAAACACACCCCATGCACAACTCCACCGGGGAAGGTGCCAGAAACGAGTTCTGTTGGTAGTTTTTACACTACCCCGGTAGGCAGCTGAAAGGCACCACAAAACTTGTTCTACCTGCTTTCTGGGCTGAGATGGGGAATCGCTGAATTTTGGACTCGGCTGGTGACAAAATGTTCCAAACACACCCCATGCACAACTCCACCGGGGAAGGTGCCAGAAACGAGTTCTGTTGGTAGTTTTTACACTACCCCGGTAGGCAGCTGAAAGGCACCACAAAACTTGTTCTACCTGCTTTCTGGGCTGAGATGGGGAATCGCTGAATTTTGGACTCGGCTGGTGACAAAATGTTCCAAACACACCCCATGCACAACTCCACCGGGGAAGGTGCCAGAAACGAGTTCTGTTGGTAGTTTTTACACTACCCCGGTAGGCAAGAGAAAGGCACCACAAAACTTGTTGTACCTGCTTTCTGGGCTGAGATGGGGAACGGCTGAATTTTGGACTCGGCTGCTGACAAAATGTTCCAAACACACCCCATGCACAACTCCACCGGGGAAGGTGCCAGAAACGAGTTCTGTTGGTAGTTTTTACACTACCCCGGTAGGCAGCTGAAAGGCACCACAAAACTTGTTCTACCTGCTTTCTGGGCTGAGATGGGGAATCGCTGAATTTTGGACTCGGCTGCTGACAAAATGTTCCAAACACACCCCATGCACAACTCCACCGGGGAAGGTGCCAGAAACGAGTTCTGTTGGTAGTTTTTACACTACCCCGATAGGCAGCTGAAAGGCACCACAAAACTTGTTCTACCTGCTTTCTGGGCTGAGATGGGGAATCGCTGAATTTTGGACTCGGCTGGTGACAAAATGTTCCAAACACACCCCATGCACAACTCCACCGGGGAAGGTGCCAGAAACGAGTTCTGTTGGTAGTTTTTACACTACCCCGGTAGGCAGCTGAAAGGCACCACAAAACTTGTTCTACCTGCTTTCTGGGCTGAGATGGGGAATCGCTGAATTTTGGACTCGGCTGCTGACAAAATGTTCCAAACACACCCCATGCACAACTCCACCGGGGAAGGTGCCAGAATCGAGTTCCGTTGGTAGTTTTTACACTACCCCGGTAGGCAAGAGAAAGGCACCACAAAACTTGTTCTACCTGCTTTCTGGGCTGAGATGGGGAACGGCTGAATTTTGGACTCGGCTGGTAAAAAAATGTTCCAAACACACCCCATGCACAACTCCACCGGGGAAGGTGCCAGAAAGGAGTTCTGTTGGTAGTTTTTACACTACCCCGGTAGGCAGCTGAAAGGCACCACAAAACTTGTTCTACCTGCTTTCTGGGCTGAGATGGGGAATCGCTGAATTTTGGACTCGGCTGGTGACAAAATGTTCCAAACACACCCCATGCACAACTCCACCGGGGAAGGTGCCAGAAAGGAGTTCTGTTGGTAGTTTTTACACTACCCCGGTAGGCAGCTGAAAGGCACCACAAAACTTGTTCTACCTGCTTTCTGGGCTGAGATGGGGAATCGCTGAATTTTCGACTCGGCTGGTGACAAAATGTTCCAAACACACCCCATGCACAACTCCACCGGGGAAGGTGCCAGAAACGAGTTCTGTTGGTAGTTTTTACACTACCCCGGTAGGCAGCTGAAAGGCACCACAAAACTTGTTCTACCTGCTTTCTGGGCTGAGATGGGGAATCGCTGAATTTTGGACTCGGCTGGTGACAAAATGTTCCAAACACACCCCATGCACAACTCCACCGGGGAAGGTGCCAGAAACGAGTTCTGTTGGTAGTTTTTACACTACCCCGGTAGGCAAGAGAAAGGCACCACAAAACTTGTTCTACCTGCTTTCTGGGCTGAGATGGGGAACGGCTGAATTTTGGACTCGGCTGGTGACAAAATGTTCCAAACACACCCCATGCACAACTCCACCGGGGAAGGTGCCAGAAACGAGTTCTGTTGGTAGTTTTTACACTACCCCGGTAGGCAGCTGAAAGGCACCACAAAACTTGTTCTACCTGCTTTCTGGGCTGAGATGGGGAATCGCTGAATTTTGGACTTGGCTGGTGACAAAATGTTCCAAACACACCCCATGCACAACTCCACCGGGGAAGGTGCCAGAAACGAGTTCTGTTGGTAGTTTTTACACTACCCCGATAGGCAGCTGAAAGGCACCACAAAACTTGTTGTACCTGCTTTCTGGGCTGAGATGGGGAATCGCTGAATTTTGGACTCGGCTGGTGACAAAATGTTCCAAACACACCCCATGCACAACTCCACCGGGGAAGGTGCCAGAAACGAGTTCTGTTGGTAGTTTTTACACTACCCCGATAGGCAGCTGAAAGGCACCACAAAACTTGTTCTACCTGCTTTCTGGGCTGAGATGGGGAATCGCTGAATTTTGGACTCGGCTGGTGACAAAATGTTCCAAACACACCCCATGCACACCTCTACCGGGGAAGGTGCCAGAAAGGAGTTCTGTTGGTAGTTTTTACACTACCCCGGTAGGCAGCTGAAAGGCACCACAAAACTTGTTCTACCTGCTTTCTGGGCTGAGATGGGGAATCGCTGAATTTTGGACTCGGCTGGTGACAAAATGTTCCAAACACACCCCATGCACAACTCCACCGGGGAAGGTGCCAGAAAGGAGTTCTGTTGGTAGTTTTTACACTACCCCGGTAGGCAGCTGAAAGGCACCACAAAACTTGTTCTACCTGCTTTCTCGGCTGAGATGGGGAATCGCTGAATTTTGGACTCGGCTGGTGACAAAATGTTCCAAACACACCCCATGCACAACTCCACCGGGGAAGGTGCCAGAAAGGAGTTCTGTTGGTAGTTTTTACACTACCCCGGTAGGCAGCTGAAAGGCACCACAAAACTTGTTCTACCTGCTTTCTGGGCTGAGATGGGGAATCGCTGAATTTTGGACTCGGCTGGTGACAAAATGTTCCAAACACACCCCATGCACAACTCCACCGGGGAAGGTGCCAGAATCGAGTTCCGTTGGTAGTTTTTACACTACCCCGGTAGGCAAGAGAAAGGCACCACAAAACTTGTTCTACCTGCTTTCTGGGCTGAGATGGGGAACGGCTGAATTTTGGACTCGGCTGGTAAAAAAATGTTCCAAACACACCCCATGCACAACTCCACCCGGGAAGGTGCCAGAAAGGAGTTCTGTTGGTAGTTTTTACACTACCCCGGTAGGCAGCTGAAAGGCACCACAAAACTTGTTCTACCTGCTTTCTGGGCTGAGATGGGGAATCGCTGAATTTTGGACTCGGCTGGTGACAAAATGTTCCAAACACACCCCATGCACAACTCCACCGGGGAAGGTGCCAGAAACGAGTTCTGTTGGTAGTTTTTACACTACCCCGGTAGGCAAGAGAAAGGCACCACAAAACTTGTTCTACCTGCTTTCTGGGCTGAGATGGGGAATCACTGAATTTTGGACTCGGCTGGTGACAAAATGTTCCAAACACACCCCATGCACAACTCCACCGGGGAAGGTGCCAGAAACGAGTTCTGTTGGTAGTTTTTACACTACCCCGGTAGGCAAGAGAAAGGCACCACAAAACTTGTTCTACCTGCTTTCTGGGCTGAGATGGGGAATCGCTGAATTTTGGACTCGGCTGGTGACAAAATGTTCCAAACACACCCCATGCACAACTCCACCGGGGAAGGTGCCAGAAACGAGTTCTGTTGGTAGTTTTTACACTACCCCGGTAGGCAGCTGAAAGGCACCACAAAACTTGTTCTACCTGCTTTCTGGGCTGAGATGGGGAATCGCTGAATTTTGGACTCGGCTGGTGACAAAATGTTCCAAACACACCCCATGCACAACTCCACCGGGGAAGGTGCCAGAAAGGAGTTCTGTTGGTAGTTTTTACACTACCCCGGTAGGCAGCTGAAAGGCACCACAAAACTTGTTCTACCTGCTTTCTGGGCTGAGATGGGGAATCGCTGAATTTTGGACTCGGCTGCTGACAAAATGTTCCAAACACACCCCATGCACAACTCCACCGGGGAAGGTGCCAGAAACGAGTTCTGTTGGTAGTTTTTACACTACCCCGGTAGGCAGCTGAAAGGCACCACAAAACTTGTTCTACCTGCTTTCTGGGCTGAGATGGGGAATCGCTGAATTTTGGACTCGGCTGGTGACAAAATGTTCCAAACACACCCCATGCACAACTCCACCGGGGAAGGTGCCAGAAACGAGTTCTGTTGGTAGTTTTTACACTACCCCGGTAGGCAGCTGAAAGGCACCACAAAACTTGTTCTACCTGCTTTCTGGGCTGAGATGGGGAATCGCTGAATTTTGGACTCGGCTGGTGACAAAATGTTCCAAACACACCCCATGCACAACTCCACCGGGGAAGGTGCCAGAAACGAGTTCTGTTGGTAGTTTTTACACTACCCCGGTAGGCAGCTGAAAGGCACCACAAAACTTGTTCTACCTGCTTTCTGGGCTGAGATGGGGAATCGCTGAATTTTGGACTCGGCTGGTGACAAAATGTTCCAAACACACCCCATGCACAACTCCACCGGGGTAGGTGCCAGAAACGAGTTCCGTTGGTAGTTTTTACACTACCCCGGTAGGCAGCTGAAAGGCACCACAAAACTTGTTCTACCTGCTTTCTGGGCTGAGATGGGGAATCGCTGAATTTTGGACTCGGCTGGTAACAAAATGTTCCAAGCACACCCCATGCACAACTCCACCGGGGAAGGTGCCAGAAACGAGTTCTGTTGGTAGTTTTTACACTACCCCGGTAGGCAGCTGAAAGGCACCACAAAACTTGTTCTACCTGCTTTCTGGGCTGAGATGGGGAATCGCTGAATTTTGGACTCGGCTGGTGACAAAATGTTCCAAACACACCCCATGCACAACTCCACCGGGGAAGGTGCCAGAAACGAGTTCTGTTGGTAGTTTTTACACTACCCCGGTAGGCAGCTGAAAGGCACCACAAAACTTGTTCTACCTGCTTTCTGGGCTGAGATGGGGAATCGCTGAATTTTGGACTCGGCTGGTGACAAAATGTTCCAAACACACCCCATGCACAACTCCACCGGGGAAGGTGCCAGAAACGAGTTCTGTTGGTAGTTTTTACACTACCCCGGTAGGCACCTGAAAGGCACCACAAAACTTGTTCTACCTGCTTTCTGGGCTGAGATGGGGAATCGCTGAATTTTGGACTCGGCTGGTGACAAAATGTTCCAAACACACCCCATGCACAACTCCACCGGGGAAGGTGCCAGAAACGAGTTCTGTTGGTAGTTTTTACACTACCCCGGTAGGCAGCTGAAAGGCACCACAAAACTTGTTCTACCTGCTTTCTGGGCTGAGATGGGGAATCGCTGAATTTTGGACTCGGCTGGTGACAAAATGTTCCAAACACACCCCATGCACAACTCCACCGGGGAAGGTGCCAGAAACGAGTTCCGTTGGTAGTTTTTACACTACCCCGGTAGGCAGCTGAAAGGCACCACAAAACTTGTTCTACCTGCTTTCTGGGCTGAGATGGGGAATCGCTGAATTTTGGACTCGGCTGGTGACAAAATGTTCCAAACACACCCCATGCACAACTCCACCGGGGAAGGTGCCAGAAACGAGTTCTGTTGGTAGTTTTTACACTACCCCGGTAGGCAGCTGAAAGGCACCACAAAACTTGTTCTACCTGCTTTCTGGGCTGAGATGGGGAATCGCTGAATTTTGGACTCGGCTGGTGACAAAATGTTCCAAACACACCCCATGCACAACTCCACCGGGGAAGGTGCCAGAAACGAGTTCTGTTGGTAGTTTTTACACTACCCCGGTAGGCAGCTGAAAGGCACCACAAAACTTGTTCTACCTGCTTTCTGGGCTGAGATGGGGAATCGCTGAATTTTGGACTCGGCTGGTGACAAAATGTTCCAAACACACCCCATGCACAACTCCACCGGGGAAGGTGCCAGAAACGAGTTCTGTTGGTAGTTTTTACACTACCCCGGTAGGCAGCTGAAAGGCACCACAAAACTTGTTCTACCTGCTTTCTGGGCTGAGATGGGGAATCGCTGAATTTTGGACTCGGCTGGTGACAAAATGTTCCAAACACACCCCATGCACAACTCCACCGGGGAAGGTGCCAGAAACGAGTTCTGTTGGTAGTTTTTACACTACCCCGGTAGGCACCTGAAAGGCACCACAAAACTTGTTCTACCTGCTTTCTGGGCTGAGATGGGGAATCGCTGAATTTTGGACTCGGCTGGTGACAAAATGTTCCAAACACACCCCATGCACAACTCCACCGGGGAAGGTGCCAGAAACGAGTTCTGTTGGTAGTTTTTACACTACCCCGGTAGGCAGCTGAAAGGCACCACAAAACTTGTTCTACCTGCTTTCTGGGCTGAGATGGGGAATCGCTGAATTTTGGACTCGGCTGGTGACAAAATGTTCCAAACACACCCCATGCACAACTCCACCGGGGAAGGTGCCAGAAACGAGTTCCGTTGGTAGTTTTTACACTACCCCGGTAGGCAGCTGAAAGGCACCACAAAACTTGTTCTACCTGCTTTCTGGGCTGAGATGGGGAATCGCTGAATTTTGGACTCGGCTGGTGACAAAATGTTCCAAACACACCCCATGCACAACTCCACCGGGGAAGGTGCCAGAAACGAGTTCTGTTGGTAGTTTTTACACTACCCCGGTAGGCAGCTGAAAGGCACCACAAAACTTGTTCTACCTGCTTTCTGGGCTGAGATGGGGAATCGCTGAATTTTGGACTCGGCTGGTGACAAAATGTTCCAAACACACCCCATGCACAACTCCACCGGGGAAGGTGCCAGAAACGAGTTCTGTTGGTAGTTTTTACACTACCCCGGTAGGCAGCTGAAAGGCACCACAAAACTTGTTCTACCTGCTTTCTGGGCTGAGATGGGGAATCGCTGAATTTTGGACTCGGCTGGTGACAAAATGTTCCAAACACACCCCATGCACAACTCCACCGGGGAAGGTGCCAGAAACGAGTTCCGTTGGTAGTTTTTACACTACCCCGGTAGGCAGCTGAAAGGCACCACAAAACTTGTTCTACCTGCTTTCTGGGCTGAGATGGGGAATCGCTGAATTTTGGACTCGGCTGGTAACAAAATGTTCCAAACACACCCCATGCACAACTCCACCGGGGAAGGTGCCAGAAACGAGTTCTGTTGGTAGTTTTTACACTACCCCGGTAGGCAGCTGAAAGGCACCACAAAACTTGTTCTACCTGCTTTCTGGGCTGAGATGGGGAATCGCTGAATTTTCGACTCGGCTGGTGACAAAATGTTCCAAACACACCCCATGCACAACTCCACCGGGGAAGGTGCCAGAAACGAGTTCTGTTGGTAGTTTTTACACTACCCCGGTAGGCAGCTGAAAGGCACTACAAAACTTGTTCTACCTGCTTTCTGGGCTGAGATGGGGAATCGCTGAATTTTGGACTCGGCTGGTGACAAAATGTTCCAAACACACCCCATGCACAACTCCACCGGGGAAGGTGCCAGAAACGAGTTCTGTTGGTAGTTTTTACACTACCCCGGTAGGCAGCTGAAAGGCACCACAAAACTTGTTCTACCTGCTTTCTGGGCTGAGATGGGGAATCGCTGAATTTTGGACTCGGCTGGTGACAAAATGTTCCAAACACACCCCATGCACACCTCCACCGGGGAAGGTGCCAGAAACGAGTTCTGTTGGTAGTTTTTACACTACCCCGGTAGGCAGCTGAAAGGCACCACAAAACTTGTTCTACCTGCTTTCTGGGCTGAGATGGGGAATCGCTGAATTTTGGACTCGGCTGGTGACAAAATGTTCCAAACACACCCCATGCACAACTCCACCGGGGAAGGTGCCAGAAACGAGTTCCGTTGGTAGTTTTTACACTACCCCGGTAGGCAGCTGAAAGGCACCACAAAACTTGTTCTACCTGCTTTCTGGGCTGAGATGGGGAATCGCTGAATTTTGGACTCGGCTGGTGACAAAATGTTCCAAACACACCCCATGCACAACTCCACCGGGGAAGGTGCCAGAAAGGAGTTCTGTTGGTAGTTTTTACACTACCCTGGTAGGCAGCTGAAAGGCACCACAAAACTTGTTCTACCTGCTTTCTGGGCTGAGATGGGGAATCGCTGAATTTTGGACTCGGCTGGTGACAAAATGTTCCAAACACACCCCATGCACAACTCCACCGGGGAAGCTGCCAGAAACGAGTTCCGTTGGTAGTTTTTACACTACCCCGGTAGGCAGCTGAAAGGCACCACAAAACTTGTTCTACCTGCTTTCTGGGCTGAGATGGGGAATCGCTGAATTTTGGAATCGGCTGGTAACAAAATGTTCCAAACACACCCCATGCACAACTCCACCGGGGAAGGTGCCAGAAACGAGTTCTGTTGGTAGTTTTTACACTACCCCGGTAGGCAGCTGAAAGGCACCACAAAACTTGTTCTACCTGCTTTCTGGGCTGAGATGGGGAATCGCTGAATTTTCGACTCGGCTGGTGACAAAATGTTCCAAACACACCCCATGCACAACTCCACCGGGGAAGGTGCCAGAAACGAGTTCTGTTGGTAGTTTTTACACTACCCCGGTAGGCAGCTGAAAGGCACCACAAAACTTGTTCTACCTGCTTTCTGGGCTGAGATGGGGAATCGCTGAATTTTGGACTCGGCTGGTGACAAAATGTTCCAAACACACCCCATGCACAACTCCACCGGGGAAGGTGCCAGAAACGAGTTCTGTTGGTAGTTTTTACACTACCCCGGTAGGCAGCTGAAAGGCACCACAAAACTTGTTCTACCTGCTTTCTGGGCTGAGATGGGGAATCGCTGAATTTTGGACTCGGCTGGTGACAAAATGTTCCAAACACACCCCATGCACAACTCCACCGGGGAAGGTGCCAGAATCGAGTTCCGTTGGTAGTTTTTACACTACCCCGGTAGGCAAGAGAAAGGCACCACAAAACTTGTTCTACCTGCTTTCTGGGCTGAGATGGGGAACGGCTGAATTTTGGACTCGGCTGCTGACAAAATGTTCCAAACACACCCCATGCACAACTCCACCGGGGAAGGTGCCAGAAAGGAGTTCTGTTGGTAGTTTTTACACTACCCCGGTAGGCAGCTGAAAGGCACCACAAAACTTGTTCTACCTGCTTTCTCGGCTGAGATGGGGAATCGCTGAATTTTGGACTCGGCTGGTGACAAAATGTTCCAAACACACCCCATGCATAACTCCACCGGGGAAGGTGCCAGAAACGAGTTCTGTTGGTAGTTTTTACACTACCCCGGTAGGCAAGAGAAAGGCACCACAAAACTTGTTCTACCTGCTTTCTGGGCTGAGATGGGGAATCGCTGAATTTTGGACTCGGCTGGTGACAAAATGTTCCAAACACACCCCATGCACAACTCCACCGGGGAAGGTGCCAGAAACGAGTTCTGTTGGTAGTTTTTACACTACCCCGGTAGGCAAGAGAAAGGCACCACAAAACTTGTTGTACCTGCTTTCTGGGCTGAGATGGAGAATCGCTGAATTTTGGACTCGGCTGGTGACAAAATGTTCCAAACACACCCCATGCACACCTCCACCGGGGAAGGTGCCAGAAACGAGTTCTGTTGGTAGTTTTTACACTACCCCGGTAGGCAGCTGAAAGGCACCATAAAACCGGTTCTACCTGCTTTCTGGGCTGAGATGGGGAATCGCTGAATTTTGGACTCGGCTGGTGACAAAATGTTCCAAACACACCCCATGCACAACTCCACCGGGGAAGGTGCCAGAATCGAGTTCCGTTGGTAGTTTTTACACTACCCCGGTAGGCAAGAGAAAGGCACCACAAAACTTGTTGTACCTGCTTTCTGGGCTGAGATGGGGAACGGCTGAATTTTGGACTCGGCTGCTGACAAAATGTTCCAAACACACCCCATGCACAACTCCACCGGGGAAGGTGCCAGAAACGAGTTCTGTTGGTAGTTTTTACACTACCCCGGTAGGCAGCTGAAAGGCACCACAAAACTTGTTCTACCTGCTTTCTGGGCTGAGATGGGGAATCGCTGAATTTTGGACTCGGCTGGTGACAAAATGTTCCAAACACACCCCATGCACAACTCCACCGGGGAAGGTGCCAGAAACGAGTTCTGTTGGTAGTTTTTACACTACCCCGGTAGGCAGCTGAAAGGCACCACAAAACTTGTTCTACCTGCTTTCTGGGCTGAGATGGGGAATCGCTGAATTTTGGACTCGGCTGGTGACAAAATGTTCCAAACACACCCCATGCACAACTCCACCGGGGAAGGTGCCAGAAACGAGTTCTGTTGGTAGTTTTTACACTACCCCGGTAGGCAGCTGAAAGGCACCACAAAACTTGTTCTACCTGCTTTCTGGGCTGAGATGGGGAATCGCTGAATTTTGGACTCGGCTGCTGACAAAATGTTCCAAACACACCCCATGCACAACTCCACCGGGGAAGGTGCCAGAAACGAGTTCCGTTGGTAGTTTTTACACTACCCCGGTAGGCACCTGAAAGGCACCACAAAACTTGTTCTACCTGCTTTCTGGGCTGAGATGGGGAATCGCTGAATTTTGGACTCGGCTGGTGACAAAATGTTCCAAACACACCCCATGCACAACTCCACCGGGGAAGGTGCCAGAAACGAGTTCTGTTGGTAGTTTTTACACTACCCCGGTAGGCAGCTGAAAGGCACCACAAAACTTGTTCTACCTGCTTTCTGGGCTGAGATGGGGAATCGCTGAATTTTGGACTCGGCTGGTGACAAAATGTTCCAAACACACCCCATGCACAACTCCACCGGGGAAGGTGCCAGAAACGAGTTCTGTTGGTAGTTTTTACACTACCCCGGTAGGCAGCTGAAAGGCACCACAAAACTTGTTCTACCTGCTTTCTGGGCTGAGATGGGGAATCGCTGAATTTTGGACTCGGCTGGTGACAAAATGTTCCAAACACACCCCATGCACAACTCCACCGGGGAAGGTGCCAGAAACGAGTTCTGTTGGTAGTTTTTACACTACCCCGGTAGGCACCTGAAAGGCACCACAAAACTTGTTGTACCTGCTTTCTGGGCTGAGATGGGGAATCGCTGAATTTTGGACTCGGCTGGTGACAAAATGTTCCAAACACACCCCATGCACAACTCCACCGGGGAAGGTGCCAGAAACGAGTTCTGTTGGTAGTTTTTACACTACCCCGGTAGGCAGCTGAAAGGCACCACAAAACTTGTTCTACCTGCTTTCTGGGCTGAGATGGGGAATCGCTGAATTTTGGACTCGGCTGGTGACAAAATGTTCCAAACACACCCCATGCACAACTCCACCGGGGAAGGTGCCAGAAAGGAGTTCTGTTGGTAGTTTTTACACTACCCTGGTAGGCAGCTGAAAGGCACCACAAAACTTGTTCTACCTGCTTTCTCGGCTGAGATGGGGAATCGCTGAATTTTGGACTCGGCTGGTGACAAAATGTTCCAAACACACCCCATGCACACCTCCACCGGGGAAGGTGCCAGAAACGAGTTCTGTTGGTAGTTTTTACACTACCCCGGTAGGCAAGAGAAAGGCACCACAAAACTTGTTCTACCTGCTTTCTGGGCTGAGATGGGGAATCGCTGAATTTTGGACTCGGCTGGTGACAAAATGTTCCAAACACACCCCATGCACAACTCCACCGGGGAAGGTGCCAGAAACGAGTTCTGTTGGTAGTTTTTACACTACCCCGGTAGGCAAGAGAAAGGCACCACAAAACTTGTTCTACCTGCTTTCTGGGCTGAGATGGGGAATCGCTGAATTTTGGACTCGGCTGGTGACAAAATGTTCCAAACACACCCCATGCACAACTCCACCGGGGAAGGTGCCAGAAACGAGTTCTGTTGGTAGTTTTTACACTACCCCGGTAGGCAGCTGAAAGGCACCACAAAACTTGTTCTACCTGCTTTCTGGGCTGAGATGGGGAATCGCTGAATTTTGGACTCGGCTGGTGACAAAATGTTCCAAACACACCCCATGCACAACTCCACCGGGGAAGGTGCCAGAAACGAGTTCTGTTGGTAGTTTTTACACTACCCTGGTACGCAGCTGAAAGGCACCACAAAACTTGTTCTACCTGCTTTCTGGGCTGAGATGGGGAATCGCTGAATTTTGGACTCGGCTGGTGACAAAATGATCCAAACACACCCCATGCACAACTCCACCGGGGAAGGTGCCAGAAACGAGTTCTGTTGGTAGTTTTTACACTACCCCGGTAGGCAGCTGAAAGGCACCACAAAACTTGTTCTACCTGCTTTCTGGGCTGAGATGGGGAATCGCTGAATTTTGGACTCGGCTGGTGACAAAATGTTCCAAACACACCCCATGCACAACTCCACCGGGGAAGGTGCCAGAAACGATTTCTGTTGGTAGTTTTTACACTACCCCGGTAGGCAGCTGAAAGGCACCACAAAACTTGTTCTACCTGCTTTCTGGGCTGAGATGGGGAATCGCTGAATTTTGGACTCGGCTGGTGACAAAATGTTCCAAACACACCCCATGCACAACTCCACCGGGGAAGGTGCCAGAAACGAGTTCTGTTGGTAGTTTTTACACTACCCCGGTAGGCAGCTGAAAGGCACCACAAAACTTGTTCTACCTGCTTTCTGGGCTGAGATGGGGAATCGCTGAATTTTCGACTCGGCTGGTGACAAAATGTTCCAAACACACCCCATGCACAACTCCACCGGGGAAGGTGCCAGAAACGAGTTCTGTTGGTAGTTTTTACACTACCCCGGTAGGCAGCTGAAAGGCACCACAAAACTTGTTCTACCTGCTTTCTGGGCTGAGATGGGGAATCGCTGAATTTTGGACTCGGCTGGTGACAAAATGTTCCAAACACACCCCATGCACACCTCCACCGGGGAAGGTGCCAGAAACGAGTTCTGTTGGTAGTTTTTACACTACCCCGGTAGGCAGCTGAAAGGCACCACAAAACTTGTTCTACCTGCTTTCTGGGCTGAGATGGGGAATCGCTGAATTTTGGACTCGGCTGGTGACAAAATGTTCCAAACACACCCCATGCACAACTCCACCGGGGAAGGTGCCAGAAACGAGTTCTGTTGGTAGTTTTTACACTACCCCGGTAGGCAGCTGAAAGGCACCACAAAACTTGTTCTACCTGCTTTCTGGGCTGAGATGGGGAATCGCTGAATTTTCGACTCGGCTGGTGACAAAATGTTCCAAACACACCCCATGCACAACTCCACCGGGGAAGGTGCCAGAATCGAGTTCCGTTGGTAGTTTTTACACTACCCCGGTAGGCAGCTGAAAGGCACCACAAAACTTGTTGTACCTGCTTTCTGGGCTGAGATGGGGAATCGCTGAATTTTGGACTCGGCTGGTGACAAAATGTTCCAAACACACCCCATGCACACCTCCACCGGGGAAGGTGCCAGAAACGAGTTCTGTTGGTAGTTTTTACAGTACCCCGGTAGGCAGCTGAAAGGCACCACAAAACTTGTTCTACCTGCTTTCTGGGCTGAGATGGGGAATCGCTGAATTTTGGACTCGGCTGGTGACAAAATGTTCCAAACACACCCCATGCACAACTCCACCGGGGAAGGTGCCAGAAACGAGTTCTGTTGGTAGTTTTTACACTACCCCGGTAGGCAGCTGAAAGGCACCACAAAACTTGTTCTACCTGCTTTCTGGGCTGAGATGGGGAATCGCTGAATTTTGGACTCGGCTGGTGACAAAATGTTCCAAACACACCCCATGCACAACTCCACCGGGGAAGGTGCCAGAATCGAGTTCCGTTGGTAGTTTTTACACTACCCCGGTAGGCAGCTGAAAGGCACCACAAAACTTGTTGTACCTGCTTTCTGGGCTGAGATGGGGAATCGCTGAATTTTGGACTCGGCTGGTAACAAAATGTTCCAAACACACCCCATGCACACCTCCACCGGGGAAGGTGCCAGAAACGAGTTCTGTTGGTAGTTTTTACACTACCCCGGTAGGCAGCTGAAAGGCACCACAAAACTTGTTCTACCTGCTTTCTGGGCTGAGATGGGGAATCGCTGAATTTTGGACTCGGCTGGTGACAAAATGTTCCAAACACACCCCATGCACAACTCCACCGGGGAAGGTGCCAGAAACGAGTTCTGTTGGTAGTTTTTACACTACCCCGGTAGGCAGCTGAAAGGCACCACAAAACTTGTTCTACCTGCTTTCTGGGCTGAGATGGGGAATCGCTGAATTTTGGACTCGGCTGGTGACAAAATGTTCCAAACACACCCCATGCACAACTCCACCGGGGAAGGTGCCAGAAACGAGTTCTGTTGGTAGTTTTTACACTACCCCGGTAGGCAGCTGAAAGGCACCACAAAACTTGTTCTACCTGCTTTCTGGGCTGAGATGGGGAATCGCTGAATTTTGGACTCGGCTGGTGACAAAATGTTCCAAACACACCCCATGCACAACTCCACCGGGGAAGGTGCCAGAATCGAGTTCCGTTGGTAGTTTTTACACTACCCCGGTAGGCAAGAGAAAGGCACCACAAAACTTGTTGTACCTGCTTTCTGGGCTGAGATGGGGAACGGCTGAATTTTGGACTCGGCTGGTGACAAAATGTTCCAAACACACCCCATGCACAACTCCACCGGGGAAGGTGCCAGAAAGGAGTTCTGTTGGTAGTTTTTACACTACCCCGGTAGGCAGCTGAAAGGCACCACAAAACTTGTTCTACCTGCTTTCTCGGCTGAGATGGGGAATCGCTGAATTTTGGACTCGGCTGGTGACAAAATGTTCCAAACACACCCCATGCACAACTCCACCGGGGAAGGTGCCAGAAACGAGTTCTGTTGGTAGTTTTTACACTACCCCGGTAGGCAAGAGAAAGGCACCACAAAACTTGTTCTACCTGCTTTCTGGGCTGAGATGGGGAATCGCTGAATTTTGGACTCGGCTGGTGACAAAATGTTCCAAACACACCCCATGCACAACTCCACCGGGGAAGGTGCCAGAAACGAGTTCTGTTGGTAGTTTTTACACTACCCCGGTAGGCAAGAGAAAGGCACCACAAAACTTGTTCTACCTGCTTTCTGGGCTGAGATGGGGAATCGCTGAATTTTGGACTCGGCTGGTGACAAAATGTTCCAAACACACCCCATGCACAACTCCACCGGGGAAGGTGCCAGAAACGAGTTCCGTTGGTAGTTTTTACACTACCCCGGTAGGCAGCTGAAAGGCACCACAAAACTTGTTCTACCTGCTTTCTGGGCTGAGATGGGGAATCGCTGAATTTTGGACTCGGCTGGTGACAAAATGTTCCAAACACACCCCATGCACAACTCCACCGGGGAAGGTGCCAGAAACGAGTTCTGTTGGTAGTTTTTACACTACCCTGGTAGGCAGCTGAAAGGCACCACAAAACTTGTTCTACCTGCTTTCTGGGCTGAGATGGGGAATCGCTGAATTTTGGACTCGGCTGGTGACAAAATGATCCAAACACACCCCATGCACAACTCCACCGGGGAAGGTGCCAGAAACGAGTTCTGTTGGTAGTTTTTACACTACCCCGGTAGGCAGCTGAAAGGCACCACAAAACTTGTTCTACCTGCTTTCTGGGCTGAGATGGGGAATCGCTGAATTTTGGACTCGGCTGGTGACAAAATGTTCCAAACACACCCCATGCACAACTCCACCGGGGAAGGTGCCAGAAACGAGTTCTGTTGGTAGTTTTTACACTACCCCGGTAGGCACCTGAAAGGCACCACAAAACTTGTTCTACCTGCTTTCTGGGCTGAGATGGGGAATCGCTGAATTTTGGACTCGGCTGGTGACAAAATGTTCCAAACACACCCCATGCACAACTCCACCGGGGAAGGTGCCAGAAACGAGTTCCGTTGGTAGTTTTTACACTACCCCGGTAGGCAGCTGAAAGGCACCACAAAACTTGTTCTACCTGCTTTCTGGGCTGAGATGGGGAATCGCTGAATTTTGGACTCGGCTGGTGACAAAATGTTCCAAACACACCCCATGCACAACTCCACCGGGGAAGGTGCCAGAAACGAGTTCTGTTGGTAGTTTTTACACTACCCCGGTAGGCAGCTGAAAGGCACCACAAAACTTGTTCTACCTGCTTTCTGGGCTGAGATGGGGAATCGCTGAATTTTCGACTCGGCTGGTGACAAAATGTTCCAAACACACCCCATGCACAACTCCACCGGGGAAGGTGCCAGAAACGAGTTCTGTTGGTAGTTTTTACACTACCCCGGTAGGCAGCTGAAAGGCACCACAAAACTTGTTCTACCTGCTTTCTGGGCTGAGATGGGGAATCGCTGAATTTTGGACTCGGCTGGTGACAAAATGTTCCAAACACACCCCATGCACAACTCCACCGGGGAAGGTGCCAGAAACGAGTTCTGTTGGTAGTTTTTACACTACCCCGGTAGGCAGCTGAAAGGCACCACAAAACTTGTTCTACCTGCTTTCTGGGCTGAGATGGGGAATCGCTGAATTTTGGACTCGGCTGGTGACAAAATGTTCCAAACACACCCCATGCACAACTCCACCGGGGAAGGTGCCAGAAACGAGTTCTGTTGGTAGTTTTTACACTACCCCGGTAGGCAGCTGAAAGGCACCACAAAACTTGTTGTACCTGCTTTCTGGGCTGAGATGGGGAATCGCTGAATTTTGGACTCGGCTGGTGACAAAATGTTCCAAACACACCCCATGCACAACTCCACCGGGGAAGGTGCCAGAATCGAGTTCCGTTGGTAGTTTTTACACTACCCCGGTAGGCAGCTGAAAGGCACCACAAAACTTGTTGTACCTGCTTTCTGGGCTGAGATGGGGAATCGCTGAATTTTGGACTCGGCTGGTGACAAAATGTTCCAAACACACCCCATGCACACCTCCACCGGGGAAGGTGCCAGAAACGAGTTCTGTTGGTAGTTTTTACACTACCCCGGTAGGCAGCTGAAAGGCACCACAAAACTTGTTCTACCTGCTTTCTGGGCTGAGATGGGGAATCGCTGAATTTTGGACTCGGCTGGTGACAAAATGTTCCAAACACACCCCATGCACAACTCCACCGGGGAAGGTGCCAGAAACGAGTTCTGTTGGTAGTTTTTACACTACCCCGGTAGGCAGCTGAAAGGCACCACAAAACTTGTTCTACCTGCTTTCTGGGCTGAGATGGGGAATCGCTGAATTTTGGACTCGGCTGGTGACAAAATGTTCCAAACACACCCCATGCACAACTCCACCGGGGAAGGTGCCAGAATCGAGTTCCGTTGGTAGTTTTTACACTACCCCGGTAGGCAGCTGAAAGGCACCACAAAACTTGTTCTACCTGCTTTCTGGGCTGAGATGGGGAATCGCTGAATTTTGGACTCGGCTGGTGACAAAATGTTCCAAACACACCCCATGCACACCTCCACCGGGGAAGGTGCCAGAAACGAGTTCTGTTGGTAGTTTTTACACTACCCCGGTAGGCAGCTGAAAGGCACCACAAAACTTGTTCTACCTGCTTTCTGGGCTGAGATGGGGAATCGCTGAATTTTGGACTCGGCTGGTGACAAAATGTTCCAAACACACCCCATGCACAACTCCACCGGGGAAGGTGCCAGAAACGAGTTCTGTTGGTAGTTTTTACACTACCCCGGTAGGCAGCTGAAAGGCACCACAAAACTTGTTCTACCTGCTTTCTGGGCTGAGATGGGGAATCGCTGAATTTTGGACTCGGCTGGTGACAAAATGTTCCAAACACACCCCATGCACAACTCCACCGGGGAAGGTGCCAGAAACGAGTTCTGTTGGTAGTTTTTACACTACCCCGGTAGGCAGCTGAAAGGCACCACAAAACTTGTTCTACCTGCTTTCTGGGCTGAGATGGGGAATCGCTGAATTTTGGACTCGGCTGGTGACAAAATGTTCCAAACACACCCCATGCACAACTCCACCGGGGAAGGTGCCAGAATCGAGTTCCGTTGGTAGTTTTTACACTACCCCGGTAGGCAGCTGAAAGGCACCACAAAACTTGTTGTACCTGCTTTCTGGGCTGAGATGGGGAATCGCTGAATTTTGGACTCGGCTGGTAACAAAATGTTCCAAACACACCCCATGCACACCTCCACCGGGGAAGGTGCCAGAAACGAGTTCTGTTGGTAGTTTTTACACTACCCCGGTAGGCAGCTGAAAGGCACCACAAAACTTGTTCTACCTGCTTTCTGGGCTGAGATGGGGAATCGCTGAATTTTGGACTCGGCTGGTGACAAAATGTTCCAAACACACCCCATGCACAACTCCACCGGGGAAGGTGCCAGAAACGAGTTCTGTTGGTAGTTTTTACACTACCCCGGTAGGCAGCTGAAAGGCACCACAAAACTTGTTCTACCTGCTTTCTGGGCTGAGATGGGGAATCGCTGAATTTTGGACTCGGCTGGTGACAAAATGTTCCAAACACACCCCATGCACAACTCCACCGGGGAAGGTGCCAGAAACGAGTTCTGTTGGTAGTTTTTACACTACCCCGGTAGGCAGCTGAAAGGCACCACAAAACTTGTTCTACCTGCTTTCTGGGCTGAGATGGGGAATCGCTGAATTTTGGACTCGGCTGGTGACAAAATGTTCCAAACACACCCCATGCACAACTCCACCGGGGAAGGTGCCAGAATCGAGTTCCGTTGGTAGTTTTTACACTACCCCGGTAGGCAAGAGAAAGGCACCACAAAACTTGTTGTACCTGCTTTCTGGGCTGAGATGGGGAACGGCTGAATTTTGGACTCGGCTGCTGACAAAATGTTCCAAACACACCCCATGCACAACTCCACCGGGGAAGGTGCCAGAAACGAGTTCTTTTGGTAGTTTTTACACTACCCCGGTAGGCAGCTGAAAGGCACCACAAAACTTGTTCTACCTGCTTTCTCGGCTGAGATGGGGAATCGCTGAATTTTGGACTCGGCTGGTGACAAAATGTTCCAAACACACCCCATGCACAACTCCACCGGGGAAGGTGCCAGAAACGAGTTCTGTTGGTAGTTTTTACACTACCCCGGTAGGCAAGAGAAAGGCACCACAAAACTTGTTCTACCTGCTTTCTGGGCTGAGATGGGGAATCGCTGAATTTTGGACTCGGCTGGTGACAAAATGTTCCAAACACACCCCATGCACAACTCCACCGGGGAAGGTGCCAGAAACGAGTTCTGTTGGTAGTTTTTACACTACCCCGGTAGGCAAGAGAAAGGCACCACAAAACTTGTTCTACCTGCTTTCTGGGCTGAGATGGGGAATCGCTGAATTTTGGACTCGGCTGGTGACAAAATGTTCCAAACACACCCCATGCACAACTCCACCGGGGAAGGTGCCAGAAACGAGTTCTGTTGGTAGTTTTTACACTACCCCGGTAGGCAGCTGAAAGGCACCACAAAACTTGTTCTACCTGCTTTCTGGGCTGAGATGGGGAATCGCTGAATTTTGGACTCGGCTGGTGACAAAATGTTCCAAACACACCCCATGCACAACTCCACCGGGGAAGGTGCCAGAAACGAGTTCTGTTGGTAGTTTTTACACTACCCCGGTAGGCACCTGAAAGGCACCACAAAACTTGTTCTACCTGCTTTCTGGGCTGAGATGGGGAATCGCTGAATTTTGGACTCGGCTGGTGACAAAATGTTCCAAACACACCCCATGCACAACTCCACCGGGGAAGGTGCCAGAAACGAGTTCCGTTGGTAGTTTTTACACTACCCCGGTAGGCAGCTGAAAGGCACCACAAAACTTGTTCTACCTGCTTTCTGGGCTGAGATGGGGAATCGCTGAATTTTGGACTCGGCTGGTGACAAAATGTTCCAAACACACCCCATGCACAACTCCACCGGGGAAGGTGCCAGAAACGAGTTCTGTTGGTAGTTTTTACACTACCCCGGTAGGCAGCTGAAAGGCACCACAAAACTTGTTCTACCTGCTTTCTGGGCTGAGATGGGGAATCGCTGAATTTTCGACTCGGCTGGTGACAAAATGTTCCAAACACACCCCATGCACAACTCCACCGGGGAAGGTGCCAGAAACGAGTTCTGTTGGTAGTTTTTACACTACCCCGGTAGGCAGCTGAAAGGCACCACAAAACTTGTTCTACCTGCTTTCTGGGCTGAGATGGGGAATCGCTGAATTTTGGACTCGGCTGGTGACAAAATGTTCCAAACACACCCCATGCACACCTCCACCGGGGAAGGTGCCAGAAACGAGTTCTGTTGGTAGTTTTTACACTACCCCGGTAGGCAGCTGAAAGGCACCACAAAACTTGTTCTACCTGCTTTCTGGGCTGAGATGGGGAATCGCTGAATTTTGGACTCGGCTGGTGACAAAATGTTCCAAACACACCCCATGCACAACTCCACCGGGGAAGGTGCCAGAAACGAGTTCTGTTGGTAGTTTTTACACTACCCCGGTAGGCAGCTGAAAGGCACCACAAAACTTGTTCTACCTGCTTTCTGGGCTGAGATGGGGAATCGCTGAATTTTGGACTCGGCTGGTGACAAAATGTTCCAAACACACCCCATGCACAACTCCACCGGGGAAGGTGCCAGAATCGAGTTCCGTTGGTAGTTTTTACACTACCCCGGTAGGCAGCTGAAAGGCACCACAAAACTTGTTCTACCTGCTTTCTGGGCTGAGATGGGGAATCGCTGAATTTTGGACTCGGCTGGTGACAAAATGTTCCAAACACACCCCATGCACAACTCCACCGGGGAAGGTGCCAGAAACGAGTTCTGTTGGTAGTTTTTACAGTACCCCGGTAGGCAGCTGAAAGGCACCACAAAACTTGTTCTACCTGCTTTCTGGGCTGAGATGGGGAATCGCTGAATTTTGGACTCGGCTGGTGACAAAATGTTCCAAACACACCCCATGCACAACTCCACCGGGGAAGGTGCCAGAATCGAGTTCCGTTGGTAGTTTTTACACTACCCCGGTAGGCAGCTGAAAGGCACCACAAAACTTGTTGTACCTGCTTTCTGGGCTGAGATGGGGAATCGCTGAATTTTGGACTCGGCTGGTGACAAAATGTTCCAAACACACCCCATGCACAACTCCACCGGGGAAGGTGCCAGAAACGAGTTCTGTTGGTAGTTTTTACACTACCCCGGTAGGCAGCTGAAAGGCACCACAAAACTTGTTCTACCTGCTTTCTGGGCTGAGATGGGGAATCGCTGAATTTTGGACTCGGCTGGTGACAAAATGTTCCAAACACACCCCATGCACAACTCCACCGGGGAAGGTGCCAGAAACGAGTTCCGTTGGTAGTTTTTACACTACCCCGGTAGGCAGCTGAAAGGCACCACAAAACTTGTTCTACCTGCTTTCTGGGCTGAGATGGGGAATCGCTGAATTTTGGACTCGGCTGGTAACAAAATGTTCCAAACACACCCCATGCACAACTCCACCGGGGAAGGTGCCAGAAACGAGTTCTGTTGGTAGTTTTTACACTACCCCGGTAGGCAGCTGAAAGGCACCACAAAACTTGTTCTACCTGCTTTCTGGGCTGAGATGGGGAATCGCTGAATTTTGGACTCGGCTGGTGACAAAATGTTCCAAACACACCCCATGCACAACTCCACCGGGGAAGGTGCCAGAAACGAGTTCTGTTGGTAGTTTTTACACTACCCCGGTAGGCAGCTGAAAGGCACCACAAAACTTGTTCTACCTGCTTTCTGGGCTGAGATGGGGAAGAGCTGAATTTTGGACTCGGCTGGTGACAAAATGTTCCAAACACACCCCATGCACAACTCCACCGGGGAAGGTGCCAGAAACGAGTTCTGTTGGTAGTTTTTACACTACCCCGGTAGGCAGCTGAAAGGCACCACAAAACTTGTTCTACCTGCTTTCTGGGCTGAGATGGGGAATCGCTGAATTTTGGACTCGGCTGGTGACAAAATGTTCCAAACACACCCCATGCACAACTCCACCGGGGAAGGTGCCAGAAACGAGTTCCGTTGGTAGTTTTTACACTACCCCGGTAGGCAGCTGAAAGGCACCACAAAACTTGTTCTACCTGCTTTCTGGGCTGAGATGGGGAATCGCTGAATTTTGGACTCGGCTGGTGACAAAATGTTCCAAACACACCCCATGCACACCTCCACCGGGGAAGGTGCCAGAAACGAGTTCTGTTGGTAGTTTTTACACTACCCCGGTAGGCAGCTGAAAGGCACCACAAAACTTGTTCTACCTGCTTTCTGGGCTGAGATGGGGAATCGCTGAATTTTGGACTCGGCTGGTGACAAAATGTTCCAAACACACCCCATGCACAACTCCACCGGGGAAGGTGCCAGAAACGAGTTCTGTTGGTAGTTTTTACACTACCCCGGTAGGCACCTGAAAGGCACCACAAAACTTGTTCTACCTGCTTTCTGGGCTGAGATGGGGAATCGCTGAATTTTGGACTCGGCTGGTGACAAAATGTTCCAAACACACCCCATGCACAACTCCACCGGGGAAGGTGCCAGAATCGAGTTCCGTTGGTAGTTTTTACACTACCCCGGTAGGCAGCTGAAAGGCACCACAAAACTTGTTGTACCTGCTTTCTGGGCTGAGATGGGGAATCGCTGAATTTTGGACTCGGCTGGTGACAAAATGTTCCAAACACACCCCATGCACAACTCCACCGGGGAAGGTGCCAGAAACGAGTTCTGTTGGTAGTTTTTACAGTACCCCGGTAGGCAGCTGAAAGGCACCACAAAACTTGTTCTACCTGCTTTCTGGGCTGAGATGGGGAATCGCTGAATTTTGGACTCGGCTGGTGACAAAATGTTCCAAACACACCCCATGCACAACTCCACCGGGGAAGGTGCCAGAATCGAGTTCCGTTGGTAGTTTTTACACTACCCCGGTAGGCAGCTGAAAGGCACCACAAAACTTGTTGTACCTGCTTTCTGGGCTGAGATGGGGAATCGCTGAATTTTGGACTCGGCTGGTGACAAAATGTTCCAAACACACCCCATGCACAACTCCACCGGGGAAGGTGCCAGAAACGAGTTCTGTTGGTAGTTTTTACACTACCCCGGTAGGCAGCTGAAAGGCACCACAAAACTTGTTCTACCTGCTTTCTGGGCTGAGATGGGGAATCGCTGAATTTTGGACTCGGCTGGTGACAAAATGTTCCAAACACACCCCATGCACAACTCCACCGGGGAAGGTGCCAGAAACGAGTTCCGTTGGTAGTTTTTACACTACCCCGGTAGGCAGCTGAAAGGCACCACAAAACTTGTTCTACCTGCTTTCTGGGCTGAGATGGGGAATCGCTGAATTTTGGACTCGGCTGGTAACAAAATGTTCCAAACACACCCCATGCACAACTCCACCGGGGAAGGTGCCAGAAACGAGTTCCGTTGGTAGTTTTTACACTACCCCGGTAGGCAGCTGAAAGGCACCACAAAACTTGTTCTACCTGCTTTCTGGGCTGAGATGGGGAATCGCTGAATTTTGGACTCGGCTGGTGACAAAATGTTCCAAACACACCCCATGCACAACTCCACCGGGGAAGGTGCCAGAAACGAGTTCTGTTGGTAGTTTTTACACTACCCCGGTAGGCAGCTGAAAGGCACCACAAAACTTGTTCTACCTGCTTTCTGGGCTGAGATGGGGAATCGCTGAATTTTGGACTCGGCTGGTGACAAAATGTTCCAAACACACCCCATGCACAACTCCACCGGGGAAGGTGCCAGAAACGAGTTCTGTTGGTAGTTTTTACACTACCCCGGTAGGCAGCTGAAAGGCACCACAAAACTTGTTGTACCTGCTTTCTGGGCTGAGATGGGGAAGAGCTGAATTTTGGACTCGGCTGGTGACAAAATGTTCCAAACACACCCCATGCACAACTCCACCGGGGAAGGTGCCAGAAACGAGTTCTGTTGGTAGTTTTTACACTACCCCGGTAGGCAGCTGAAAGGCACCACAAAACTTGTTCTACCTGCTTTCTGGGCTGAGATGGGGAATCGCTGAATTTTGGACTCGGCTGGTGACAAAATGTTCCAAACACACCCCATGCACAACTCCACCGGGGAAGGTGCCAGAAACGAGTTCTGTTGGTAGTTTTTACACTACCCCGGTAGGCAGCTGAAAGGCACCACAAAACTTGTTCTACCTGCTTTCTGGGCTGAGATGGGGAATCGCTGAATTTTGGACTCGGCTGGTGACAAAATGTTCCAAACACACCCCATGCACAACTCCACCGGGGAAGGTGCCAGAAACGAGTTCTGTTGGTAGTTTTTACACTACCCCGGTAGGCAGCTGAAAGGCACCACAAAACTTGTTCTACCTGCTTTCTGGGCTGAGATGGGGAATCGCTGAATTTTGGACTCGGCTGGTGACAAAATGTTCCAAACACACCCCATGCACAACTCCACCGGGGAAGGTGCCAGAAACGAGTTCTGTTGGTAGTTTTTACACTACCCCGGTAGGCACCTGAAAGGCACCACAAAACTTGTTCTACCTGCTTTCTGGGCTGAGATGGGGAATCGCTGAATTTTGGACTCGGCTGGTGACAAAATGTTCCAAACACACCCCATGCACAACTCCACCGGGGAAGGTGCCAGAATCGAGTTCCGTTGGTAGTTTTTACACTACCCCGGTAGGCAGCTGAAAGGCACCACAAAACTTGTTGTACCTGCTTTCTGGGCTGAGATGGGGAATCGCTGAATTTTGGACTCGGCTGGTGACAAAATGTTCCAAACACACCCCATGCACACCTCCACCGGGGAAGGTGCCAGAAACGAGTTCTGTTGGTAGTTTTTACACTACCCCGGTAGGCAGCTGAAAGGCACCACAAAACTTGTTCTACCTGCTTTCTGGGCTGAGATGGGGAATCGCTGAATTTTGGACTCGGCTGGTGACAAAATGTTCCAAACACACCCCATGCACAACTCCACCGGGGAAAGTGCCAGAAACGAGTTCTGTTGGTAGTTCTTACAGTACCCCGGTAGGCAGCTGAAAGGCACCACAAAACTTGTTCTACCTGCTTTCTGGGCTGAGATGGGGAATCGCTGAATTTTGGACTCGGCTGGTGACAAAATGTTCCAAACACACCCCATGCACAACTCCACCGGGGAAGGTGCCAGAATCGCGTTCCGTTGGTAGTTTTTACACTACCCCGGTAGGCAGCTGAAAGGCACCACAAAACTTGTTGTACCTGCTTTCTGGGCTGAGATGGGGAATCGCTGAATTTTGGACTCGGCTGGTGACAAAATGTTCCAAACACACCCCATGCACAACTCCACCGGGGAAGGTGCCAGAAACGAGTTCTGTTGGTAGTTTTTACACTACCCCGGTAGGCAGCTGAAAGGCACCACAAAACTTGTTCTACCTGCTTTCTGGGCTGAGATGGGGAATCGCTGAATTTTGGACTCGGCTGGTGACAAAATGTTCCAAACACACCCCATGCACAACTCCACCGGGGAAGGTGCCAGAAACGAGTTCCGTTGGTAGTTTTTACACTACCCCGGTAGGCAGCTGAAAGGCACCACAAAACTTGTTCTACCTGCTTTCTGGGCTGAGATGGGGAATCGCTGAATTTTGGACTCGGCTGGTAACAAAATGTTCCAAACACACCCCATGCACAACTCCACCGGGGAAGGTGCCAGAAACGAGTTCTGTTGGTAGTTTTTACACTACCCCGGTAGGCAGCTGAAAGGCACCACAAAACTTGTTCTACCTGCTTTCTGGGCTGAGATGGGGAATCGCTGAATTTTCGACTCGGCTGGTGACAAAATGTTCCAAACACACCCCATGCACAACTCCACCGGGGAAGGTGCCAGAAACGAGTTCTGTTGGTAGTTTTTACACTACCCCGGTAGGCAGCTGAAAGGCACCACAAAACTTGTTCTACCTGCTTTCTGGGCTGAGATGGGGAATCGCTGAATTTTGGACTCGGCTGGTGACAAAATGTTCCAAACACACCCCATGCACAACTCCACCGGGGAAGGTGCCAGAAACGAGTTCTGTTGGTAGTTTTTACACTACCCTGGTAGGCAGCTGAAAGGCACCACAAAACTTGTTCTACCTGCTTTCTGGGCTGAGATGGGGAATCGCTGAATTTTGGACTCGGCTGGTGACAAAATGTTCCAAACACACCCCATGCACAACTCCACCGGGGAAGGTGCCAGAAACGAGTTCTGTTGGTAGTTTTTACACTACCCCGGTAGGCAGCTGAAAGGCACCACAAAACTTGTTCTACCTGCTTTCTGGGCTGAGATGGGGAATCGCTGAATTTTGGACTCGGCTGGTGACAAAATGTTCCAAACACACCCCATGCACAACTCCACCGGGGAAGGTGCCAGAAACGAGTTCTGTTGGTAGTTTTTACACTACCCCGGTAGGCAGCTGAAAGGCACCACAAAACTTGTTCTACCTGCTTTCTGGGCTGAGATGGGGAATCGCTGAATTTTGGACTCGGCTGGTGACAAAATGTTCCAAACACACCCCATGCACACCTCCACCGGGGAAGGTGCCAGAAACGAGTTCTGTTGGTAGTTTTTACAGTACCCCGGTAGGCAGCTGAAAGGCACCACAAAACTTGTTCTACCTGCTTTCTGGGCTGAGATGGGGAATCGCTGAATTTTGGACTCGGCTGGTGACAAAATGTTCCAAACACACCCCATGCACAACTCCACCGGGGAAGGTGCCAGAAACGAGTTCTGTTGGTAGTTTTTACAGTACCCCGGTAGGCAGCTGAAAGGCACCACAAAACTTGTTGTACCTGCTTTCTGGGCTGAGATGGGGAATCGCTGAATTTTGGACTCGGCTGGTGACAAAATGTTCCAAACACACCCCATGCACAACTCCACCGGGGAAGGTGCCAGAATCGAGTTCCGTTGGTAGTTTTTACACTACCCCGGTAGGCAGCTGAAAGGCACCACAAAACTTGTTGTACCTGCTTTCTGGGCTGAGATGGGGAATCGCTGAATTTTGGACTCGGCTGGTGACAAAATGTTCCAAACACACCCCATGCACAACTCCACCGGGGAAGGTGCCAGAAACGAGTTCTGTTGGTAGTTTTTACAGTACCCCGGTAGGCAGCTGAAAGGCACCACAAAACTTGTTCTACCTGCTTTCTGGGCTGAGATGGGGAATCGCTGAATTTTGGACTCGGCTGGTGACAAAATGTTCCAAACACACCCCATGCACAACTCCACCGGGGAAGGTGCCAGAATCGCGTTCCGTTGGTAGTTTTTACACTACCCCGGTAGGCAGCTGAAAGGCACCACAAAACTTGTTGTACCTGCTTTCTGGGCTGAGATGGGGAATCGCTGAATTTTGGACTCGGCTGGTGACAAAATGTTCCAAACACACCCCATGCACAACTCCACCGGGGAAGGTGCCAGAAACGAGTTCTGTTGGTAGTTTTTACACTACCCCGGTAGGCAGCTGAAAGGCACCACAAAACTTGTTCTACCTGCTTTCTGGGCTGAGATGGGGAATCGCTGAATTTTGGACTCGGCTGGTGACAAAATGTTCCAAACACACCCCATGCACAACTCCACCGGGGAAGGTGCCAGAAACGAGTTCCGTTGGTAGTTTTTACACTACCCCGGTAGGCAGCTGAAAGGCACCACAAAACTTGTTCTACCTGCTTTCTGGGCTGAGATGGGGAATCGCTGAATTTTGGACTCGGCTGGTAACAAAATGTTCCAAACACACCCCATGCACAACTCCACCGGGGAAGGTGCCAGAAACGAGTTCTGTTGGTAGTTTTTACACTACCCCGGTAGGCAGCTGAAAGGCACCACAAAACTTGTTCTACCTGCTTTCTGGGCTGAGATGGGGAATCGCTGAATTTTCGACTCGGCTGGTGACAAAATGTTCCAAACACACCCCATGCACAACTCCACCGGGGAAGGTGCCAGAAACGAGTTCTGTTGGTAGTTTTTACACTACCCCGGTAGGCAGCTGAAAGGCACCACAAAACTTGTTCTACCTGCTTTCTGGGCTGAGATGGGGAATCGCTGAATTTTGGACTCGGCTGGTGACAAAATGTTCCAAACACACCCCATGCACAACTCCACCGGGGAAGGTGCCAGAAACGAGTTCTGTTGGTAGTTTTTACACTACCCCGGTAGGCAGCTGAAAGGCACCACAAAACTTGTTCTACCTGCTTTCTGGGCTGAGATGGGGAATCGCTGAATTTTGGACTCGGCTGGTGACAAAATGTTCCAAACACACCCCATGCACAACTCCACCGGGGAAGGTGCCAGAAACGAGTTCTGTTGGTAGTTTTTACACTACCCCGGTAGGCAGCTGAAAGGCACCACAAAACTTGTTCTACCTGCTTTCTGGGCTGAGATGGGGAATCGCTGAATTTTGGACTCGGCTGGTGACAAAATGTTCCAAACACACCCCATGCACAACTCCACCGGGGAAGGTGCCAGAAACGAGTTCCGTTGGTAGTTTTTACACTACCCCGGTAGGCAGCTGAAAGGCACCACAAAACTTGTTCTACCTGCTTTCTGGGCTGAGATGGGGAATCGCTGAATTTTGGACTCGGCTGGTGACAAAATGTTCCAAACACACCCCATGCACAACTCCACCGGGGAAGGTGCCAGAAACGAGTTCTGTTGGTAGTTTTTACACTACCCCGGTAGGCAGCTGAAAGGCACCACAAAACTTGTTCTACCTGCTTTCTGGGCTGAGATGGGGAATCGCTGAATTTTCGACTCGGCTGGTGACAAAATGTTCCAAACACACCCCATGCACAACTCCACCGGGGAAGGTGCCAGAATCGAGTTCCGTTGGTAGTTTTTACACTACCCCGGTAGGCAGCTGAAAGGCACCACAAAACTTGTTGTACCTGCTTTCTGGGCTGAGATGGGGAATCGCTGAATTTTGGACTCGGCTGGTGACAAAATGTTCCAAACACACCCCATGCACACCTCCACCGGGGAAGGTGCCAGAAACGAGTTCTGTTGGTAGTTTTTACACTACCCCGGTAGGCAGCTGAAAGGCACCACAAAACTTGTTCTACCTGCTTTCTGGGCTGAGATGGGGAATCGCTGAATTTTGGACTCGGCTGGTGACAAAATGTTCCAAACACACCCCATGCACAACTCCACCGGGGAAGGTGCCAGAAACGAGTTCTGTTGGTAGTTTTTACACTACCCCGGTAGGCAGCTGAAAGGCACCACAAAACTTGTTCTACCTGCTTTCTGGGCTGAGATGGGGAATCGCTGAATTTTCGACTCGGCTGGTGACAAAATGTTCCAAACACACCCCATGCACAACTCCACCGGGGAAGGTGCCAGAATCGAGTTCCGTTGGTAGTTTTTACACTACCCCGGTAGGCAGCTGAAAGGCACCACAAAACTTGTTGTACCTGCTTTCTGGGCTGAGATGGGGAATCGCTGAATTTTGGACTCGGCTGGTGACAAAATGTTCCAAACACACCCCATGCACAACTCCACCGGGGAAGGTGCCAGAAACGAGTTCTGTTGGTAGTTTTTACACTACCCCGGTAGGCAGCTGAAAGGCACCACAAAACTTGTTCTACCTGCTTTCTGGGCTGAGATGGGGAATCGCTGAATTTTGGACTCGGCTGGTGACAAAATGTTCCAAACACACCCCATGCACAACTCCACCGGGGAAGGTGCCAGAAACGAGTTCTGTTGGTAGTTTTTACACTACCCCGGTAGGCAGCTGAAAGGCACCACAAAACTTGTTGTACCTGCTTTCTGGGCTGAGATGGGGAATCGCTGAATTTTGGACTCGGCTGGTGACAAAATGTTCCAAACACACCCCATGCACAACTCCACCGGGGAAGGTGCCAGAAACGAGTTCTGTTGGTAGTTTTTACACTACCCTGGTAGGCAGCTGAAAGGCACCACAAAACTTGTTCTACCTGCTTTCTGGGCTGAGATGGGGAATCGCTGAATTTTGGACTCGGCTGGTGACAAAATGTTCCAAACACACCCCATGCACAACTCCACCGGGGAAGGTGCCAGAAACGAGTTCTGTTGGTAGTTTTTACACTACCCCGGTAGGCACCTGAAAGGCACCACAAAACTTGTTCTACCTGCTTTCTGGGCTGAGATGGGGAATCGCTGAATTTTGGACTCGGCTGGTGACAAAATGTTCCAAACACACCCCATGCACAACTCCACCGGGGAAGGTGCCAGAAACGAGTTCTGTTGGTAGTTTTTACACTACCCCGGTAGGCAGCTGAAAGGCACCACAAAACTTGTTCTACCTGCTTTCTGGGCTGAGATGGGGAATCGCTGAATTTTGGACTCGGCTGGTGACAAAATGTTCCAAACACACCCCATGCACACCTCCACCGGGGAAGGTGCCAGAAACGAGTTCTGTTGGTAGTTTTTACAGTACCCCGGTAGGCAGCTGAAAGGCACCACAAAACTTGTTCTACCTGCTTTCTGGGCTGAGATGGGGAATCGCTGAATTTTGGACTCGGCTGGTGACAAAATGTTCCAAACACACCCCATGCACAACTCCACCGGGGAAGGTGCCAGAAACGAGTTCTGTTGGTAGTTTTTACACTACCCCGGTAGGCAGCTGAAAGGCACCACAAAACTTGTTGTACCTGCTTTCTGGGCTGAGATGGGGAATCGCTGAATTTTGGACTCGGCTGGTGACAAAATGTTCCAAACACACCCCATGCACAACTCCACCGGGGAAGGTGCCAGAATCGAGTTCCGTTGGTAGTTTTTACACTACCCCGGTAGGCAGCTGAAAGGCACCACAAAACTTGTTGTACCTGCTTTCTGGGCTGAGATGGGGAATCGCTGAATTTTGGACTCGGCTGGTGACAAAATGTTCCAAACACACCCCATGCACAACTCCACCGGGGAAGGTGCCAGAAACGAGTTCTGTTGGTAGTTTTTACAGTACCCCGGTAGGCAGCTGAAAGGCACCACAAAACTTGTTCTACCTGCTTTCTGGGCTGAGATGGGGAATCGCTGAATTTTGGACTCGGCTGGTGACAAAATGTTCCAAACACACCCCATGCACAACTCCACCGGGGAAGGTGCCAGAATCGCGTTCCGTTGGTAGTTTTTACACTACCCCGGTAGGCAGCTGAAAGGCACCACAAAACTTGTTGTACCTGCTTTCTGGGCTGAGATGGGGAATCGCTGAATTTTGGACTCGGCTGGTGACAAAATGTTCCAAACACACCCCATGCACAACTCCACCGGGGAAGGTGCCAGAAACGAGTTCTGTTGGTAGTTTTTACACTACCCCGGTAGGCAGCTGAAAGGCACCACAAAACTTGTTCTACCTGCTTTCTGGGCTGAGATGGGGAATCGCTGAATTTTGGACTCGGCTGGTGACAAAATGTTCCAAACACACCCCATGCACAACTCCACCGGGGAAGGTGCCAGAAACGAGTTCTGTTGGTAGTTTTTACACTACCCCGGTAGGCAGCTGAAAGGCACCACAAAACTTGTTCTACCTGCTTTCTGGGCTGAGATGGGGAATCGCTGAATTTTGGACTCGGCTGGTGACAAAATGTTCCAAACACACCCCATGCACAACTCCACCGGGGAAGGTGCCAGAAACGAGTTCCGTTGGTAGTTTTTACACTACCCCGGTAGGCAGCTGAAAGGCACCACAAAACTTGTTCTACCTGCTTTCTGGGCTGAGATGGGGAATCGCTGAATTTTGGACTCGGCTGGTAACAAAATGTTCCAAACACACCCCATGCACAACTCCACCGGGGAAGGTGCCAGAAACGAGTTCTGTTGGTAGTTTTTACACTACCCCGGTAGGCAGCTGAAAGGCACCACAAAACTTGTTCTACCTGCTTTCTGGGCTGAGATGGGGAATCGCTGAATTTTCGACTCGGCTGGTGACAAAATGTTCCAAACACACCCCATGCACAACTCCACCGGGGAAGGTGCCAGAAACGAGTTCTGTTGGTAGTTTTTACACTACCCCGGTAGGCAGCTGAAAGGCACCACAAAACTTGTTCTACCTGCTTTCTGGGCTGAGATGGGGAATCGCTGAATTTTGGACTCGGCTGGTGACAAAATGTTCCAAACACACCCCATGCACAACTCCACCGGGGAAGGTGCCAGAAACGAGTTCTGTTGGTAGTTTTTACACTACCCCGGTAGGCAGCTGAAAGGCACCACAAAACTTGTTCTACCTGCTTTCTGGGCTGAGATGGGGAATCGCTGAATTTTGGACTCGGCTGGTGACAAAATGTTCCAAACACACCCCATGCACAACTCCACCGGGGAAGGTGCCAGAAACGAGTTCTGTTGGTAGTTTTTACACTACCCCGGTAGGCAGCTGAAAGGCACCACAAAACTTGTTCTACCTGCTTTCTGGGCTGAGATGGGGAATCGCTGAATTTTGGACTCGGCTGGTGACAAAATGTTCCAAACACACCCCATGCACAACTCCACCGGGGAAGGTGCCAGAAACGAGTTCCGTTGGTAGTTTTTACACTACCCCGGTAGGCAGCTGAAAGGCACCACAAAACTTGTTCTACCTGCTTTCTGGGCTGAGATGGGGAATCGCTGAATTTTGGACTCGGCTGGTAACAAAATGTTCCAAACACACCCCATGCACAACTCCACCGGGGAAGGTGCCAGAAACGAGTTCCGTTGGTAGTTTTTACACTACCCCGGTAGGCAGCTGAAAGGCACCACAAAACTTGTTCTACCTGCTTTCTGGGCTGAGATGGGGAATCGCTGAATTTTGGACTCGGCTGGTGACAAAATGTTCCAAACACACCCCATGCACACCTCCACCGGGGAAGGTGCCAGAAACGAGTTCTGTTGGTAGTTTTTACACTACCCTGGTAGGCAGCTGAAAGGCACCACAAAACTTGTTCTACCTGCTTTCTGGGCTGAGATGGGGAATCGCTGAATTTTGGACTCGGCTGGTGACAAAATGTTCCAAACACACCCCATGCACAACTCCACCGGGGAAGGTGCCAGAAACGAGTTCTGTTGGTAGTTTTTACACTACCCCGGTAGGCACCTGAAAGGCACCACAAAACTTGTTCTACCTGCTTTCTGGGCTGAGATGGGGAATCGCTGAATTTTGGACTCGGCTGGTGACAAAATGTTCCAAACACACCCCATGCACAACTCCACCGGGGAAGGTGCCAGAAACGAGTTCTGTTGGTAGTTTTTACACTACCCCGGTAGGCAGCTGAAAGGCACCACAAAACTTGTTCTACCTGCTTTCTGGGCTGAGATGGGGAATCGCTGAATTTTGGACTCGGCTGGTGACAAAATGTTCCAAACACACCCCATGCACACCTCCACCGGGGAAGGTGCCAGAAACGAGTTCTGTTGGTAGTTTTTACAGTACCCCGGTAGGCAGCTCCCCGGTAGGCAGCTGAAAGCACCACAAAACTTGTTCTACCTGCTTTCTGGGCTGAGATGGGGAATCGCTGAATTTTGGACTCGGCTGGTGACAAAATGTTCCAAACACAACCCCATGCACAACTCCACCGGGGAAGGTGCCAGAAACGAGTTCTGTTGGTAGTTTTTACACTACCCCGGTAGGCAGCTGAAAGGCACCACAAAACTTGTTGTACCTGCTTTCTGGGCTGAGATGGGGAATCGCTGAATTTTGGACTCGGCTGGTGACAAAATGTTCCAAACACACCCCATGCACAACTCCACCGGGGAAGGTGCCAGAATCGAGTTCCGTTGGTAGTTTTTACACTACCCCGGTAGGCAGCTGAAAGGCACCACAAAACTTGTTGTACCTGCTTTCTGGGCTGAGATGGGGAATCGCTGAATTTTGGACTCGGCTGGTGACAAAATGTTCCAAACACACCCCATGCACAACTCCACCGGGGAAGTGCCAGAAACGAGTTCTGTTGGTAGTTTTTACAGTACCCCCGGTAGGCAGCTGAAAGGCACCACAAAACTTGTTCTACCTGCTTTCTGGGCTGAGATGGGGAATCGCTGAATTTTGGACTCGGCTGGTGACAAAATGTTCCAAAACACACCCCATGCACAACTCCACCGGGGAAGGTGCCAGAATCGCGTTCCGTTGGTAGTTTTTACACTACCCCGGTAGGCAGCTGAAAGGCACCACAAAACTTGTTGTACCTGCTTTCTGGGCTGAGATGGGGAATCGCTGAATTTTGGACTCGGCTGGTGACAAAATGTTCCAAACACCACCCCATGCACAACTCCACCGGGGAAGGTGCCAGAAACGAGTTCTGTTGGTAGTTTTTACACTACCCCGGTAGGCAGCTGAAAGGCACCACAAAACTTGTTCTACCTGCTTTCTGGGCTGAGATGGGGAATCGCTGAATTTGGACTCGGCTGGTGACAAAATGTTCCAAACACACCCCATGCACAACTCCACCGGGGAAGGTGCCAGAAACGAGTTCCGTTGGTAGTTTTTACACTACCCCGGTAGGCAGCTGAAAGGCACCACAAAACTTGTTCTACCTGCTTTCTGGGCTGAGATGGGGAATCGCTGAATTTTGGACTCGGCTGGTAACAAAATGTTCCAAACACACCCCATGCACAACTCCACCGGGGAAGGTGCCAGAAACGAGTTCTGTTGGTAGTTTTTACACTACCCCGGTAGGCAGCTGAAAGGCACCACAAAACTTGTTCTACCTGCTTTCTGGGCTGAGATGGGGAATCGCTGAATTTTTCGACTCGGCTGGTGACAAAATGTTCCAAACACACCCCATGCACAACTCCACCGGGGAAGGTGCCAGAAACGAGTTCTGTTGGTAGTTTTTACACTACCCCGGTAGGCAGCTGAAAGGCACCACAAAACTTGTTCTAAACCTGCTTTCTGGGCTGAGATGGGGAATCGCTGAATTTTGGACTCGGCTGGTGACAAAATGTTCCAAACACACCCCATGCACAACTCCACCGGGGAAGGTGCCAGAAACGAGTTCTGTTGGTAGTTTTTTACACTACCCCGGTAGGCAGCTGAAAGGCACCACAAAACTTGTTCTACCTGCTTTCTGGGCTGAGATGGGGAATCGCTGAATTTTGGACTCGGCTGGTGACAAAATGTTCCAAACACACCCCATGCACAACTCCACCGGGGAAGGTGCCAGAAACGAGTTCCGTTGGTAGTTTTTACACTACCCCCGGTAGGCAGCTGAAAGGCACCACAAAACTTGTTCTACCTGCTTTCTGGGCTGAGATGGGGAATCGCTGAATTTTGGACTCGGCTGGTGACAAAATGTTCCAAACACACCCCATGCACAACTCCACCGGGGAAGGTGCCAGAAACGAGTTCTGTTGGTAGTTTTTTACACTACCCCGGTAGGCAGCTGAAAGGCACCACAAAACTTGTTCTACCTGCTTTCTGGGCTGAGATGGGGAATCGCTGAATTTTCGACTCGGCTGGTGACAAAATGTTCCAAACACACCCCATGCACAACTCCACCGGGGAAGGTGCCAGAATCGAGTTCCGTTGGTAGTTTTTACACTACCCCGGTAGGCAGCTGAAAGGCACCACAAAACTTGTTGTACCTGCTTTCTGGGCTGAGATGGGGAATCGCTGAATTTTGGACTCGGCTGGTGACAAAATGTTCCAAACACACCCCATGCACACCTCCACCGGGGAAGGTGCCAGAAACGAGTTCTGTTGGTAGTTTTTACACTACCCCGGTAGGCAGCTGAAAGGCACCACAAAACTTGTTCTACCTGCTTTCTGGGCTGAGATGGGGAATCGCTGAATTTTGGACTCGGCTGGTGACAAAATGTTCCAAACACACCCCATGCACAACTCCACCGGGGAAGGTGCCAGAAAACGAGTTCTGTTGGTAGTTTTTACACTACCCCGGTAGGCAGCTGAAAGGCACCACAAAACTTGTTCTACCTGCTTTCTGGGCTGAGATGGGGAATCGCTGAATTTTCGACTCGGCTGGTGACAAAATGTTCCAAACACACCCCCATGCACAACTCCACCGGGGAAGGGTGCCAGAATCGAGTTCCGTTGGTAGTTTTTACACTACCCCGGTAGGCAGCTGAAAGGCACCACAAAACTTGTTGTACCTGCTTTCTGGGCTGAGATGGGGAATCGCTGAATTTTGGACTCGGCTGGTGACAAATGTTCCAAACACACCCCATGCACAACTCCACCGGGGAAGGTGCCAGAAAACGAGTTCTGTTGGTAGTTTTTACACTACCCCGGTAGGCAGCTGAAAGGCACCACAAAACTTGTTCTACCTGCTTTCTGGGCTGAGATGGGGAATCGCTGAATTTTGGACTCGGCTGGTGACAAAATGTTCCAAACACACCCCATGCACAACTCCACCGGGAAGGTGCCAGAAACGAGTTCTGTTGGTAGTTTTTACACTACCCCCGGTAGGCAGCTGAAAGGCACCACAAAACTTGTTGTACCTGCTTTCTGGGCTGAGATGGGGAATCGCTGAATTTTGGACTCGGCTGGTGACAAAATGTTCCAAACACAACCCCATGCACAACTCCACCGGGGAAGGTGCCAGAAACGAGTTCTGTTGGTAGTTTTTTACACTACCCTGGTAGGCAGCTGAAAGGCACCACAAAACTTGTTCTACCTGCTTTCTGGGCTGAGATGGGGAATCGCTGAATTTTGGACTCGGCTGGTGACAAAATGTTCCAAACACACCCCATGCACAACTCCACCGGGGAAGGTGCCAGAAAGGAGTTCTGTTGGTAGTTTTTACACTACCCCCCGGTAGGCACCTGAAAGGCACCACAAAACTTGTTCTACCTGCTTTCTGGGCTGAGATGGGGAATCGCTGAATTTTGGACTCGGCTGGTGACAAAATGTTCCAAACACACCCCATGCACAACTCCACCGGGGAAGGTGCCAGAAACGAGTTCTGTTGGTAGTTTTTACACTACCCCGGTAGGCAGCTGAAAGGCACCACAAAACTTGTTCTACCTGCTTTCTGGGCTGAGATGGGGAATCGCTGAATTTTGGACTCGGCTGGTGACAAAATGTTCCAAACACACCCCATGCACACCTCCACCGGGGAAGGTGCCAGAAACGAGTTCTGTTGGTAGTTTTTACAGTACCCCGGTAGGCAGCTGAAAGGCACCACAAAACTTGTTCTACCTGCTTTCTGGGCTGAGATGGGGAATCGCTGAATTTTGGACTCGGCTGGTGACAAAATGTTCCAAACACACCCCATGCACAACTCCACCGGGGAAGGTGCCAGAAACGAGTTCTGTTGGTAGTTTTTACACTACCCCCGGTAGGCAGCTGAAAGGCACCACAAAACTTGTTCTACCTGCTTTCTGGGCTGAGATGGGGAATCGCTGAATTTTGGACTCGGCTGGTGACAAAATGTTCCAAACACACCCCATGCACAACTCCACCGGGGAAGGTGCCAGAATCGAGTTCCGTTGGTAGTTTTTACACTACCCCGGTAGGCAGCTGAAAGGCACCACAAAACTTGTTGTACCTGCTTTCTGGGCTGAGATGGGGAATCGCTGAATTTTGGACTCGGCTGGTGACAAAATGTTCCAAACACACCCCATGCACAACTCCACCGGGGAAGGTGCCAGAAACGAGTTCTGTTGGTAGTTTTTACAGTACCCCGGTAGGCAGCTGAAAGGCACCACAAAACTTGTTCTACCTGCTTTCTGGGCTGA
>NW_026599405.1:0-85295 GCF_023634085.1 Falco cherrug | reverse complement strand
AACAGAACTCGTTTCTGGCACCTTCCCCGGTGGAGGTGTGCATGGGGTGTGTTTGGAACATTTTGTCAGCAGCCGAGTCCAAAATTCAGCGATTCCCCATCTCAGCCCAGAAAGCAGGTAGAACAAGTTTTGTGGTGCCTTTCAGCTGCCTACCGGGGTAGTGTAAAAACTACCAACAGAACTCGTTTCTGGCACCTTCCCCGGTGGAGTTGTGCATGGGGTGTGTTTGGAACATTTTGTCACCAGCCGAGTCCAAAATTCAGCGATTCCCCATCTCAGCCCAGAAAGCAGGTAGAACAAGTTTTGTGGTGCCTTTCAGCTGCCTACCGGGGTAGTGTAAAAACTACCAACAGAACTCCTTTCTGGCACCTTCCCCGGTGGAGTTGTGCATGGGGTGTGTTTGGATCATTTTGTCACCAGCCGAGTCCAAAATTCAGCGATTCCCCATCTCAGCCCAGAAAGCAGGTAGAACAAGTTTTGTGGTGCCTTTCAGCTGCCTACCAGGGTAGTGTAAAAACTACCAACAGAACTCGTTTCTGGCACCTTCCCCGGTGGAGTTGTGCATGGGGTGTGTTTGGAACATTTTGTCACCAGCCGAGTCCAAAATTCAGCGATTCCCCATCTCAGCCCAGAAAGCAGGTAGAACAAGTTTTGTGGTGCCTTTCAGCTGCCTACCGGGGTAGTGTAAAAACTACCAACAGAACTCGTTTCTGGCACCTTCCCCGGTGGAGGTGTGCATGGGGTGTGTTTGGAACATTTTGTCACCAGCCGAGTCGAAAATTCAGCGATTCCCCATCTCAGCCCAGAAAGCAGGTAGAACAAGTTTTGTGGTGCCTTTCAGCTGCCTACCGGGGTAGTGTAAAAACTACCAACAGAACTCGTTTCTGGCACCTTCCCCGGTGGAGTTGTGCATGGGGTAGTGTTTGGAACATTTTGTCACCAGCCGAGTCCAAAATTCAGCGATTCCCCATCTCAGCCAGAAAGCAGGTAGAACAAGTTTTGTGGTGCCTTTCAGCTGCCTACCGGGGTAGTGTAAAAACTACCAACAGAACTCGTTTCTGGCACCTTCCCCGGTGGAGTTGTGCATGGGGTGTGTTTGGAACATTTTGTCACCAGCCGAGTCCAAAATTCAGCGATTCCCCATCTCAGCCCAGAAAGCAGGTAGAACAAGTTTTGTGGTGCCTTTCAGCTGCCTACCGGGGTAGTGTAAAAACTACCAACAGAACTCGTTTCTGGCACCTTCCCCGGTGGAGTTGTGCATGGGGTGTGTTTGGAACATTTTGTCACCAGCCGAGTCCAAAATTCAGCGATTCCCCATCTCAGCCCAGAAAGCAGGTAGAACAAGTTTTGTGGTGCCTTTCAGCTGCCTACCGGGGTAGTGTAAAAACTACCAACAGAACTCGTTTCTGGCACCTTCCCCGGTGGAGTTGTGCATGGGGTGTGTTTGGAACATTTTGTCACCAGCCGAGTCCAAAATTCAGCGATTCCCCATCTCAGCCCAGAAAGCAGGTAGAACAAGTTTTGTGGTGCCTTTCAGCTGCCTACCGGGGTAGTGTAAAAACTACCAACGGAACTCGTTTCTGGCACCTGCCCCGGTGGAGTTGTGCATGGGGTGTGTTTGGAACATTTTGTCACCAGCCGAGTCCAAAATTCAGCGATTCCCCATCTCAGCCCAGAAAGCAGGTAGAACAAGTTTTGTGGTGCCTTTCAGGTGCCTACCGGGGTAGTGTAAAAAACTACCAACAGAACTCGTTTCTGGCACCTTCCCCCGGTGGAGTTGTGCATGGGGTGTGTTTGGAACATTTTGTCACCCAGCCGAGTCGAAAATTCAGCGATTCCCCATCTCAGCCGAGAAAGCAGGTAGAACAAAGTTTTGTGGTGCCTTTCAGCTGCCTACCGGGGTAGTGTAAAAACTACCAACAGAACTCGTTTCTGGCACCTTCCCCGGTGGAGTTGTGCATGGGGTGTGTTTGGATCATTTTGTCACCAGCCGAGTCCAAAATTCAGCGATTCCCCATCTCAGCCCAGAAAGCAGGTAGAACAAGTTTTGTGGTGCCTTTCAGCTGCCTACCAGGGTAGTGTAAAAACTACCAACAGAACTCGTTTCTGGCACCTTCCCCGGTGGAGTTGTGCATGGGGTGTGTTTGGAACATTTTGTCACCAGCCGAGTCCAAAATTCAGCGATTCCCCATCTCAGCCCAGAAAGCAGGTAGAACAAGTTTTGTGGTGCCTTTCAGCTGCCTACCGGGGTAGTGTAAAAACTACCAACAGAACTCGTTTCTGGCACCTTCCCCGGTGGAGGTGTGCATGGGGTGTGTTTGGAACATTTTGTCACCAGCCGAGTCCAAAATTCAGCGATTCCCCATCTCAGCCCAGAAAGCAGGTAGAACAAGTTTTGTGGTGCCTTTCAGCTGCCTACCGGGGTAGTGTAAAAACTACCAACAGAACTCGTTTCTGGCACCTTCCCCGGTGGAGTTGTGCATGGGGTGTGTTTGGAACATTTTGTTACCAGCCGAGTCCAAAATTCCAGCCGTTCCCCATCCTCAGCCCAGAAAGCAGGTAGAACAAGTTTTGTGGTGCCTTTCAGCTGCCTACCGGGGTAGTGTAAAAACTACCAACGGAACTCGTTTCTGGCACCTTCCCCGGTGGGAGTTGTGCATGGGGTGTGTTTGGAACATTTTGTCACCAGCCGAGTCCAAAATTCAGCGATTCCCCATCTCAGCCCAGAAAGCAGGTAGAACAAGTTTTGTGGTGCCTTTCAGCTGCCTACCGGGGTAGTGTAAAAACTACCAACAGAACTCGTTTCTGGCACCTTCCCCGGTGGAGTTGTGCATGGGGTGTGTTGGAACATTTTTGTCACCAGCCGAGTCCAAAATTCAGCGATTCCCCATCTCAGCCCAGAAAGCAGGTAGAACAAGTTTTGTGGTGCCTTTCAGCTGCCTACCGGGGTTAGTGTAAAAACTACCAACAGAAACTCGTTTCTGGCACCTTCCCCGGTGGAGTTGTGCATGGGGTGTGTTTGGAACATTTTGTCACCAGCCGAGTCCAAAATTCAGCGATTCCCCATCTCAGCCCAGAAAGCAGGTAGAACAAAGTTTTGTGGTGCCTTTCAGCTGCCTACCGGGGTAGTGTAAAAACTACCAACAGAACTCGTTTCTGGCACCTTCCCCGGTGGAGGTGTGCATGGGGTGTGTTTGGAACATTTTGTCACCAGCCGAGTCCAAAATTCAGCGATTCCCCATCTCAGCCCAGAAAGCAGGTAGAACAAGTTTTGTGGTGCCTTTCAGCTGCCTACCGGGGTAGTGTAAAAACTACCAACAGAACTCGTTTCTGGCACCTTCCCCGGTGGAGTTGTGCATGGGGTGTGTTTGGAACATTTTGTCAGCAGCCGAGTCCCAAAATTCAGCGATTCCCCATCTCAGCCAGAAAGCAGGTAGAACAAGTTTTGTGGTGCCTTTCTCTTGCCTACCGGGGTAGTGTAAAAACTACCAACAGAACTCGTTTCTGGCACCTTCCCCGGTGGAGGTGTGCATGGGGTGTGTTTGGAACATTTTGTCACCAGCCGAGTCCAAAATTCAGCGATTCCCCATCTCAGCCCAGAAAGCAGGTAGAACAAGTTTTGTGGTGCCTTTCAGCTGCCTACCGGGGTAGTGTAAAAAACTACCAACAGAACTCGTTTCTGGCACCTTCCCCGGTGGAGTTGTGCATGGGGTGTGTTTGGAACATTTTGTCACCAGCCGAGTCCAAAATTCAGCGATTCCCCATCTCAGCCCAGAAAGCAGGTAGAACAAGTTTTGTGGTGCCTTTCAGCTGCCTACCGGGGTAGTGTAAAAACTACCAACAGAACTCGTTTCTGGCACCTTCCCCGGTGGAGTTGTGCATGGGGTGTGTTTGGAACATTTTGTCACCAGCCGAGTCCAAAATTCAGCGATTCTCCATCTCAGCCCAGAAAGCAGGTAGAACAAGTTTTGTGGTGCCTTTCTCTTGCCTACCGGGGTAGTGTAAAAACTACCAACAGAACTCGTTTCTGGCACCTTCCCCGGTGGAGTTGTGCATGGGGTGTGTTTGGAACATTTTGTCACCAGCCGAGTCCAAAATTCAGCGATTCCCCATCTCAGCCCAGAAAGCAGGTAGAACAAGTTTTGTGGTGCCTTTCAGCTGCCTACCGGGGTAGTGTAAAAACTACCAACAGAACTCGTTTCTGGCACCTTCCCGGTGGAGTTGTGCATGGGGTGTGTTTGGAACATTTTGTCACCAGCCGAGTCCAAAATTCAGCGATTCCCCATCTCAGCCCAGAAAGCAGGTAGAACAAGTTTTGTGGTGCCTTTCTCTTGCCTACCGGGGTAGTGTAAAAACTACCGACAGAACTCGTTTCTGGCACCTTCCCCGGTGGAGTTGTGCATGGGGTGTGTTTGGAACATTTTGTCAGCAGCCGAGTCCAAAATTCAGCGATTCCCCATCTCAGCCCAGAAAGCAGGTAGAACAAGTTTTGTGGTGCCTTTCTCTTGCCTACCGGGGTAGTGTAAAAACTACCAACAGAACTCGTTTCTGGCACCTTCCCCGGTGGAGTTGTGCATGGGGTGTGTTTGGAACATTTTGTCAGCAGCCGAGTCCAAAATTCAGCGATTCCCCATCTCAGCCCAGAAAAGCAGGTAGAACAAGTTTTGTGGTGCCTTTCAGCTGCCTACCGGGTAGTGTAAAAACTACCAACAGAACTCGTTTCTGGCACCTTCCCCGGTGGAGTTGTGCATGGGGGTGTGTTTGGAACATTTTGTCACCAGCCAAGTCCAAAATTCAGCGATTCCCCATCTCAGCCCAGAAAGCAGGTAGAACAAGTTTTGTGGTGCCTTTCAGCTGCCTACCGGGGTAGTGTAAAAACTACCAACAGAACTCGTTTCTGGCACCTTCCCCGGTGGAGTTGTGTCATGGGGTGTGTTTGGAACATTTTGTCACCAGCCGAGTCCAAAATTCAGCGATTCCCCATCTCAGCCCAGAAAGCAGGTAGAACAAGTTTTGTGGTGCCTTTCAGCTGCCTACCGGGGTAGTGTAAAAACTACCAACAGAACTCGTTTCTGGCACCTTCCCCGGTGGAGTTGTGCATGGGGTGTGTTTGGAACATTTTGTCACCAGCCGAGTCCAAAATTCAGCGATTCCCCATCTCAGCCCAGAAAGCAGGTAGAACAAGTTTTGTGGTGCCTTTCAGCTGCCTTACCGGGGTAGTGTAAAAAACTACCAACAGAACTCGTTTCTGGCACCTTCCCCGGTGGAGTTGTGCATGGCGTGTGTTTGGAACATTTTGTCACCAGCCGAGTCCAAAATTCAGCGATTCCCCATCTCAGCCCAGAAAGCAGGTAGAACAAGTTTTGTGGTGCCTTTCAGCTGCCTACCGGGGTAGTGTAAAAACTACCAACAGAACTCGTTTCTGGCACCTTCCCCGGTGGAGGTGTGCATGGGGTGTGTTTGGAACATTTTGTCACCAGCCGAGTCCAAAATTCAGCGATTCCCCCATCTCAGCCCAGAAAGCAGGTAGAACAAGTTTTGTGGTGCCTTTCAGCTGCCTACCGGGGTAGTGTAAAAAACTACCAACAGAACTCGTTTCTGGCACCTTCCCCGGTGGAGTTGTGCATGTGGGGTGTGTTTGGAACATTTTGTCACCAGCCGAGTCCAAAATTCAGCGATTCCCCATCTCAGCCCAGAAGCAGGTAGAACAAGTTTTGTGGTGCCTTTCAGCTGCCTACCGGGGTAGTGTAAAAACTACCAACAGAACTCGTTTCTGGCACCTTCCCCGGTGGAGTTGTGCATGGGGTGTGTTTGGAACATTTTGTCACCAGCCGAGTCCAAAATCAGCGATTCCCCATCTCAGCCCAGAAAGCAGGTAGAACAAGTTTTGTGGTGCCTTTCAGCTGCCTACCGGGGTAGTGTAAAAACTACCAACAGAACTCGTTTCTGGCACCTTCCCCGGTGGAGTTGTGCATGGGGTGTGTTTGGAACATTCTGTCACCAGCCGAGTCCAAAATTCAGCTGTTCCCCATCTCTAGCCCAGGAAGCAGATAAGAAAAGGTTTAATGGTGCCTTTCAGCTGCCTACCGGGGTAGTGTAAAAAACTACCAACAGAACTCGTTTCTGGCACCTTCCCCGGTGGAGTTGTGCATGGGGTGTGTTTGGAACATTTTGTCACCAGCCGAGTCCAAAATTCAGCGATTCCCCATCTCAGCCCAGAAAGCAGGTAGAACAAGTTTTGTGGTGCCTTTCTCTTGCCTACCGGGGTAGTGTAAAAACTACCAACAGAACTCGTTTCTGGCACCTTCCCCCGTGGAGTTGGTGCATGGGGTGTGTTTGGAACATTTTTGTCACCAGCCGAGTCCAAAATTCAGCGATTCCCCATCTCAGCCCAGAAAGCAGGTAGAACAAGTTTTGTGGTGCCTTTCAGCTGCCTACCGGGGTAGTGTAAAAACTACCAACAGAACTCGTTTCTGGCACCTTCCCCGGTGGAGGTGTGCATGGGGTGGTGTTGGAACATTTTGTCACCAGCCGAGTCCAAAATTCAGCGATTCCCCATCTCAGCCCAGAAAGCAGGTTAGAACAAGTTTTGTGGTGCCTTTCAGCTGCCTACCGGGGTAGTGTAAAAACTACCAACAGAACTCGTTTCTGGCACCTTCCCCGGTGGAGGTGTGCATGGGGTGTGTTTGGAACATTTTGTCAGCAGCCGAGTCCAAAATTCAGCGATTCCCCATCTCAGCCCAGAAAGCAGGTAGAACAAGTTTTGTGGTGCCTTTCAGCTGCCTACCGGGGTAGTGTAAAAACTACCAACAGAACTCGTTTCTGGCACCTTCCCCGGTGGAGTTGTGCATGGGGTGTGTTTGGAACATTTTGTCACCAGCCGAGTCCAAAAATTCAGCGATTCCCCATCTCAGCCCAGAAAGCAGGTAGAACAAGTTTTGTGGTGCCTTTCAGCTGCCTACCAGGGTAGTGTAAAAACTACCAACAGAACTCGTTTCTGGCACCTTCCCCGGTGGAGTTGTGCATGGGGTGTGTTTGGAACATTTTTGTCACCAGCCGAGTCCAAAATTCAGCGATTCCCCATCTCAGCCCAGAAAGCAGGTAGAACAAGTTTTGTGGTGCCTTTCAGCTGCCTACCGGGGTAGTGTAAAAACTACCAACAGAACTCGTTTCTGGCACCTTCCCCGGGTGGGAGTTGTGCATTGGGGTGTGTTTGGAACATTCTGTCACCAGCCGAGTCCAAAATTCAGCTGTTCCCCATCTCTAGCCCAGGAAGCAGATAAGAAAAGGGTTTAATGGTGCCTTTCAGCTGCCTACCGGGGTAGTGTAAAAACTACCAACGAACTCGTTTTCTGGCACCTCTCCCCGGTGGAGTTGTGCATGGGGTGTGTTTGGAACATTTTGTCACCAGCCGAGTCCAAAATTCAGCGATTCCCCATCTCAGCCCAGAAAGCAGGTAGAACAAGTTTTGTGGTGCCTTTCAGCTGCCTACCGGGGTAGTGTAAAAAACTACCAACAGAACTCGTTTCTGGCACCTTCCCCGGTGGAGGTGTGCATGGGGTGTGTTTGGAACATTTTGTCACCAGCCGAGTCCAAAATTCAGCGATTCCCCATCTCAGCCCAGAAAGCAGGTAGAACAAGTTTTGTGGTGCCTTTCAGCTGCCTACCGGGGTAGTGTAAAAACTACCAACAGAACTCGTTTCTGGCACCTTCCCCGGTGGAGGTGTGCATGGGGTGTGTTTGGAACATTTTGTCAGCAGCCGAGTCCAAAATTCAGCGATTCCCCATCTCAGCCCAGAAAGCAGGTAGAACAAGTTTTGTGGTGCCTTTCAGCTGCCTACCGGGGTAGTGTAAAAACTACCAACAGAACTCGTTTCTGGCACCTTCCCCGGTGGAGTTGTGCATGGGGTGTGTTTGGAACATTTTGTCCACCAGCCGAGTCCAAAATTCAGCGATTCCCCATCTCAGCCCAGAAAGCAGGTAGAACAAGTTTTGTGGTGCCTTTCAGCTGCCTACCAGGGTAGTGTAAAAACTACCAACAGAACTCGTTTCTGGCACCTTCCCCGGTGGAGTTGTGCATGGGTGTGTTTGGAACATTTTGTCACCAGCCGAGTCCAAAATTCAGCGATTCCCCATCTCAGCCCAGAAAGCAGGTAGAACAAGTTTTGTGGTGCCTTTCAGCTGCCTACCGGGGGTAGTGTAAAAACTACCAACAGAACTCGTTTCTGGCACCATCTCCCCGGTGGAGTTGTGCATGGGGTGTGTTTGGAACATTCTGTCACAGCCGAGTCCAAAATTCAGCTGTTCCCCATCTCTAGCCCAGGAAGCAGATAAGAAAAGGTTTAATGGTGCCTTTCAGCTGCCTACCGGGTAGTGTAAAAACTACCAACGGAACTCGTTTCTGGCACCATTCCCCGGTGGAGTTGTGCATGGGGTGTGTTTGGAACATTTTGTCACCAGCCGAGTCCAAAATTCAGCGATTCCCCATCTCAGCCCAGAAAGCAGGTAGAACAAGTTTTGTGGTGCCTTTCAGCTGCCTACCGGGGTAGTGTAAAAACTACCAACAGAACTCGTTTCTGGCACCTTCCCCGGTGGAGGTGTGCATGGGGTGTGTTTGGAACATTTTGTCACCAGCCGAGTCCAAAATTCAGCGATTCCCCATCTCAGCCCAGAAAGCAGGTAGAACAAGTTTTGTGGTGCCTTTCAGCTGCCTACCGGGGTAGTGTAAAAACTACCAACAAACTCGTTTCTGGCACCTTCCCCGGTGGAGTTGTGCATGGGGTGTGTTTGGAACATTCTGTCACCAGCCGAGTCCAAAATTCAGCTGTTCCCCATCTCTAGCCCAGGAAGCAGATAAGAAAAGGTTTAATGGTGCCTTTCAGCTGCCTACCGGGGTAGTGTAAAAACTACCAACGGAACTCGTTTCTGGCACCTTCCCCGGTGGAGTTGTGCATGGGGTGTGTTTGGAACATTTTGTCACCAGCCGAGTCCAAAATTCAGCGATTCCCCATCTCAGCCCAGAAAGCAGGTAGAACAAGTTTTGTGGTGCCTTTCTCTTGCCTACCGGGGTAGTGTAAAAACTACCAACAGAACTCGTTTCTGGCACCTTCCCCGGTGGAGTTGTGCATGGGGTGTGTTTGGAACATTTTGTCACCAGCCGAGTCCAAAATTCAGCGATTCCCCATCTCAGCCCAGAAAGCAGGTAGAACAAGTTTTGTGGTGCCTTTCAGCTGCCTACCGGGGTAGTGTAAAAACTACCAACAGAACTCGTTTCTGGCACCTTCCCCGGTGGAGTTGTGCATGGGGTGTGTTTGGAACATTTTGTCACCAGCCGAGTCCAAAATTCAGCGATTCCCCATCTCAGCCCAGAAAGCAGGTAGAACAAGTTTTGTGGTGCCTTTCAGGTGCCTACCGGGGTAGTGTAAAAACTACCAACAGAACTCGTTTCTGGCACCTTCCCCGGTGGAGTTGTGCATGGGGTGTGTTTGGAACATTTTGTCACCAGCCGAGTCCAAAATTCAGCGATTCCCCATCTCAGCCCAGAAAGCAGGTAGAACAAGTTTTGTGGTGCCTTTCAGCTGCCTACCGGGGTAGTGTAAAAACTACCAACAGAACTCGTTTCTGGCACCTTCCCCGGTGGAGGTGTGCATGGGGTGTGTTTGGAACATTTTGTCACCAGCCGAGTCCAAAATTCAGCGATTCTCCATCTCAGCCCAGAAAGCAGGTAGAACAAGTTTTGTGGTGCCTTTCAGGTGCCTACCGGGGTAGTGTAAAAACTACCAACAGAACTCGTTTCTGGCACCTTCCCCGGTGGAGTTGTGCATGGGGTGTGTTTGGAACATTTTGTCACCAGCCAGAGTCCAAAATTCAGCGATTCCCCATCTCAGCCCAGAAAGCAGGTAGAACAAGTTTTGTGGTGCCTTTCAGCTGCCTACCGGGGTAGTGTTAAAAACTACCAACGGAACTCGTTTCTGGCACCTTCCCCGGTGGAGTTGTGCATGGGGTGTGTTTGGAACATTTTGTCACCAGCCGAGTCCAAAATTCAGCGATTCCCCATCTCAGCCCAGAAAGCAGGTAGAACAAGTTTTGTGGTGCCTTTCAGCTGCCTACCGGGGTAGTGTAAAAAGTACCAACAGAACTCGTTTCTGGCACCTTCCCCGGTGGAGTTGTGCATGGGGTGTGTTTGGAACATTTTGTCACCAGCCAAGTCCAAAATTCAGCGATTCCCCATCTCAGCCCAGAAAGCAGGTAGAACAAGTTTTGTGGTGCCTTTCAGCTGCCTACCGGGGTAGTGTAAAAACTACCAACAGAACTCGTTTCTGGCACCTTCCCCGGTGGAGTTGTGCATGGGGTGTGTTTGGATCATTTTGTCACCAGCCGAGTCCAAAATTCAGCGATTCCCCATCTCAGCCCAGAAAGCAGGTAGAACAAGTTTTGTGGTGCCTTTCAGCTGCCTACCAGGGTAGTGTAAAAACTACCAACAGAACTCGTTTCTGGCACCTTCCCCGGTGGAGTTGTGCATGGGGTGTGTTTGGAACATTTTGTCACCAGCCGAGTCCAAAATTCAGCGATTCCCCATCTCAGCCCAGAAAGCAGGTAGAACAAGTTTTGTGGTGCCTTTCAGCTGCCTACCGGGGTAGTGTAAAAACTACCAACAGAACTCGTTTCTGGCACCTTCCCCGGTGGAGTTGTGCATGGGGTGTGTTTGGAACATTTTGTCACCAGCCGAGTCCAAAATTCAGCGATTCCCCATCTCAGCCCAGAAAGCAGGTAGAACAAGTTTTGTGGTGCCTTTCTCTTGCCTACCGGGGTAGTGTAAAAACTACCAACAGAACTCGTTTCTGGCACCTTCCCCGGTGGAGTTGTGCATGGGGTGTGTTTGGAACATTTTGTCACCAGCCGAGTCCAAAATTCAGCGATTCCCCATCTCAGCCCAGAAAGCAGGTAGAACAAGTTTTGTGGTGCCTTTCAGCTGCCTACCGGGGTAGTGTAAAAACTACCAACAGAACTCGTTTCTGGCACCTTCCCCGGTGGAGGTGTGCATGGGGTGTGTTTGGAACATTTTGTCACCAGCCGAGTCCAAAATTCAGCGATTCTCCATCTCAGCCCAGAAAGCAGGTAGAACAAGTTTTGTGGTGCCTTTCTCTTGCCTACCGGGGTAGTGTAAAAACTACCAACAGAACTCGTTTCTGGCACCTTCCCCGGTGGAGTTGTGCATGGGGTGTGTTTGGAACATTTTGTCACCAGCCGAGTCCAAAATTCAGCGATTCCCCATCTCAGCCCAGAAAGCAGGTAGAACAAGTTTTGTGGTGCCTTTCAGCTGCCTACCGGGGTAGTGTAAAAACTACCAACAGAACTCGTTTCTGGCACCTTCCCCGGTGGAGTTGTGCATGGGGTGTGTTTGGAACATTTTGTCACCAGCCAAGTCCAAAATTCAGCGATTCCCCATCTCAGCCCAGAAAGCAGGTAGAACAAGTTTTGTGGTGCCTTTCAGCTGCCTACCGGGGTAGTGTAAAAACTACCAACAGAACTCGTTTCTGGCACCTTCCCCGGTGGAGTTGTGCATGGGGTGTGTTTGGATCATTTTGTCACCAGCCGAGTCCAAAATTCAGCGATTCCCCATCTCAGCCCAGAAAGCAGGTAGAACAAGTTTTGTGGTGCCTTTCAGCTGCCTACCAGGGTAGTGTAAAAACTACCAACAGAACTCGTTTCTGGCACCTTCCCCGGTGGAGTTGTGCATGGGGTGTGTTTGGAACATTTTGTCACCAGCCGAGTCCAAAATTCAGCGATTCCCCATCTCAGCCCAGAAAGCAGGTAGAACAAGTTTTGTGGTGCCTTTCAGCTGCCTACCGGGGTAGTGTAAAAACTACCAACAGAACTCGTTTCTGGCACCTTCCCCGGTGGAGTTGTGCATGGGGTGTGTTTGGAACATTTTGTCACCAGCCGAGTCCAAAATTCAGCGATTCCCCATCTCAGCCCAGAAAGCAGGTAGAACAAGTTTTGTGGTGCCTTTCTCTTGCCTACCGGGGTAGTGTAAAAACTACCAACAGAACTCGTTTCTGGCACCTTCCCCGGTGGAGTTGTGCATGGGGTGTGTTTGGAACATTTTGTCACCAGCCGAGTCCAAAATTCAGCGATTCCCCATCTCAGCCCAGAAAGCAGGTAGAACAAGTTTTGTGGTGCCTTTCAGCTGCCTACCGGGGTAGTGTAAAAACTACCAACAGAACTCGTTTCTGGCACCTTCCCCGGTGGAGGTGTGCATGGGGTGTGTTTGGAACATTTTGTCACCAGCCGAGTCCAAAATTCAGCGATTCTCCATCTCAGCCCAGAAAGCAGGTAGAACAAGTTTTGTGGTGCCTTTCTCTTGCCTACCGGGGTAGTGTAAAAACTACCAACAGAACTCGTTTCTGGCACCTTCCCCGGTGGAGTTGTGCATGGGGTGTGTTTGGAACATTTTGTCACCAGCCGAGTCCAAAATTCAGCGATTCCCCATCTCAGCCCAGAAAGCAGGTAGAACAAGTTTTGTGGTGCCTTTCAGCTGCCTACCGGGGTAGTGTAAAAACTACCAACAGAACTCGTTTCTGGCACCTTCCCCGGTGGAGTTGTGCATGGGGTGTGTTTGGAACATTTTGTCACCAGCCGAGTCGAAAATTCAGCGATTCCCCATCTCAGCCCAGAAAGCAGGTAGAACAAGTTTTGTGGTGCCTTTCTCTTGCCTACCGGGGTAGTGTAAAAACTACCAACAGAACTCGTTTCTGGCACCTTCCCCGGTGGAGGTGTGCCTGGGGTGTGTTTGGAACATTTTGTTACCAGCCGAGTCCAAAATTCAGCGATTCCCCATCTCAGCCCAGAAAGCAGGTAGAACAAGTTTTGTGGTGCCTTTCAGCTGCCTACCGGGGTAGTGTAAAAACTACCAACAGAACTCGTTTCTGGCACCTTCCCCGGTGGAGTTGTGCATGGGGTGTGTTTGGAACATTTTGTCACCAGCCGAGTCCAAAATTCAGCGATTCCCCATCTCAGCCCAGAAAGCAGGTAGAACAAGTTTTGTGGTGCCTTTCAGCTGCCTACCGGGGTAGTGTAAAAACTACCAACAGAACTCGTTTCTGGCACCTTCCCCGGTGGAGTTGTGCATGGGGTGTGTTTGGAACATTTTGTCACCAGCCGAGTCCAAAATTCAGCGATTCCCCATCTCAGCCCAGAAAGCAGGTAGAACAAGTTTTGTGGTGCCTTTCAGCTGCCTACCGGGGTAGTGTAAAAACTACCAACAGAACTCCTTTCTGGCACCTTCCCCGGTGGAGTTGTGCATGGGGTGTGTTTGGAACATTTTGTCACCAGCCGAGTCCAAAATTCAGCGATTCCCCATCTCAGCCCAGAAAGCAGGTAGAACAAGTTTTGTGGTGCCTTTCAGCTGCCTACCGGGGTAGTGTAAAAACTACCAACGGAACTCGTTTCTGGCACCTTCCCCGGTGGAGTTGTGCATGGGGTGTGTTTGGAACATTTTGTCACCAGCCGAGTCCAAAATTCAGCGATTCCCCATCTCAGCCCAGAAAGCAGGTAGAACAAGTTTTGTGGTGCCTTTCAGGTGCCTACCGGGGTAGTGTAAAAACTACCAACAGAACTCGTTTCTGGCACCTTCCCCGGTGGAGTTGTGCATGGGGTGTGTTTGGAACATTTTGTCACCAGCCGAGTCCAAAATTCAGCGATTCCCCATCTCAGCCCAGAAAGCAGGTAGAACAAGTTTTGTGGTGCCTTTCAGCTGCCTACCGGGGTAGTGTAAAAACTACCAACAGAACTCGTTTCTGGCACCTTCCCCGGTGGAGTTGTGCATGGGGTGTGTTTGGAACATTTTGTCACCAGCCGAGTCCAAAATTCAGCGATTCCCCATCTCAGCCCAGAAAGCAGGTAGAACAAGTTTTGTGGTGCCTTTCAGCTGCCTACCGGGGTAGTGTAAAAACTACCAACAGAACTCGTTTCTGGCACCTTCCCCGGTGGAGGTGTGCATGGGGTGTGTTTGGAACATTTTGTCACCAGCCGAGTCGAAAATTCAGCGATTCCCCATCTCAGCCCAGAAAGCAGGTAGAACAAGTTTTGTGGTGCCTTTCTCTTGCCTACCGGGGTAGTGTAAAAACTACCAACAGAACTCGTTTCTGGCACCTTCCCCGGTGGAGTTGTGCCTGGGGTGTGTTTGGAACATTTTGTTACCAGCCGAGTCCAAAATTCAGCGATTCCCCATCTCAGCCCAGAAAGCAGGTAGAACAAGTTTTGTGGTGCCTTTCAGCTGCCTACCGGGGTAGTGTAAAAACTACCAACGGAACTCGTTTCTGGCACCTTCCCCGGTGGAGTTGTGCATGGGGTGTGTTTGGAACATTTTGTCACCAGCCGAGTCGAAAATTCAGCGATTCCCCATCTCAGCCCAGAAAGCAGGTAGAACAAGTTTTGTGGTGCCTTTCAGCTGCCTACCGGGGTAGTGTAAAAACTACCAACAGAACTCGTTTCTGGCACCTTCCCCGGTGGAGTTGTGCATGGGGTGTGTTTGGAACATTTTGTCACCAGCCGAGTCGAAAATTCAGCGATTCCCCATCTCAGCCCAGAAAGCAGGTAGAACAAGTTTTGTGGTGCCTTTCTCTTGCCTACCGGGGTAGTGTAAAAACTACCAACAGAACTCGTTTCTGGCACCTTCCCCGGTGGAGTTGTGCCTGGGGTGTGTTTGGAACATTTTGTTACCAGCCGAGTCCAAAATTCAGCGATTCCGCATCTCAGCCCAGAAAGCAGGTAGAACAAGTTTTGTGGTGCCTTTCAGCTGCCTACCGGGGTAGTGTAAAAACTACCAACGGAACTCGTTTCTGGCACCTTCCCCGGTGGAGTTGTGCATGGGGTGTGTTTGGAACATTTTGTCACCAGCCGAGTCCAAAATTCAGCGATTCCCCATCTGAGCCCAGAAAGCAGGTAGAACAAGTTTTGTGGTGCCTTTCAGCTGCCTACCGGGGTAGTGTAAAAACTACCAACAGAACTCGTTTCTGGCACCTTCCCCGGTGGAGTTGTGCATGGGGTGTGTTTGGAACATTTTGTCACCAGCCGAGTCCAAAATTCAGCGATTCCCCATCTCAGCCCAGAAAGCAGGTAGAACAAGTTTTGTGGTGCCTTTCAGCTGCCTACCGGGGTAGTGTAAAAACTACCAACAGAACTCCTTTCTGGCACCTTCCCCGGTGGAGTTGTGCATGGGGTGTGTTTGGAACATTTTGTCACCAGCCGAGTCCAAAATTCAGCGATTCCCCATCTCAGCCCAGAAAGCAGGTAGAACAAGTTTTGTGGTGCCTTTCAGCTGCCTACCGGGGTAGTGTAAAAACTACCAACGGAACTCGTTTCTGGCACCTTCCCCGGTGGAGTTGTGCATGGGGTGTGTTTGGAACATTTTGTCACCAGCCGAGTCCAAAATTCAGCGATTCCCCATCTCAGCCCAGAAAGCAGGTAGAACAAGTTTTGTGGTGCCTTTCAGGTGCCTACCGGGGTAGTGTAAAAACTACCAACAGAACTCGTTTCTGGCACCTTCCCCGGTGGAGTTGTGCATGGGGTGTGTTTGGAACATTTTGTCACCAGCCGAGTCCAAAATTCAGCGATTCCCCATCTCAGCCCAGAAAGCAGGTAGAACAAGTTTTGTGGTGCCTTTCAGCTGCCTACCGGGGTAGTGTAAAAACTACCAACAGAACTCGTTTCTGGCACCTTCCCCGGTGGAGTTGTGCATGGGGTGTGTTTGGATCATTTTGTCACCAGCCGAGTCCAAAATTCAGCGATTCCCCATCTCAGCCCAGAAAGCAGGTAGAACAAGTTTTGTGGTGCCTTTCAGCTGCCTACCAGGGTAGTGTAAAAACTACCAACAGAACTCGTTTCTGGCACCTTCCCCGGTGGAGTTGTGCATGGGGTGTGTTTGGAACATTTTGTCACCAGCCGAGTCCAAAATTCAGCGATTCCCCATCTCAGCCCAGAAAGCAGGTAGAACAAGTTTTGTGGTGCCTTTCAGCTGCCTACCGGGGTAGTGTAAAAACTACCAACAGAACTCGTTTCTGGCACCTTCCCCGGTGGAGTTGTGCATGGGGTGTGTTTGGAACATTTTGTCACCAGCCGAGTCCAAAATTCAGCGATTCCCCATCTCAGCCCAGAAAGCAGGTAGAACAAGTTTTGTGGTGCCTTTCAGCTGCCTACCGGGGTAGTGTAAAAACTACCAACAGAACTCGTTTCTGGCACCTTCCCCGGTGGAGGTGTGCATGGGGTGTGTTTGGAACATTTTGTCAGGAGCCGAGTCCAAAATTCAGCCGTTCCCCATCTCAGCCCAGAAAGCAGGTACAACAAGTTTTGTGGTGCCTTTCTCTTGCCTACCGGGGTAGTGTAAAAACTACCAACGGAACTCGATTCTGGCACCTTCCCCGGTGGAGTTGTGCATGGGGTGTGTTTGGAACATTTTGTCAGCAGCCGAGTCCAAAATTCAGCGATTCCCCATCTCAGCCCAGAAAGCAGGTAGAACAAGTTTTGTGGTGCCTTTCAGCTGCCTACCGGGGTAGTGTAAAAACTACCAACAGAACTCGTTTCTGCCACCTTCCCCGGTGGAGTTGTGCATGGGGTGTGTTTGGAACATTTTGTCACCAGCCGAGTCCAAAATTCAGCGATTCCCCATCTCAGCCCAGAAAGCAGGTAGAACAAGTTTTGTGGTGCCTTTCAGCTGCCTACCGGGGTAGTGTAAAAACTACCAACAGAACTCGTTTCTGGCACCTTCCCCGGTGGAGTTGTGCATGGGGTGTGTTTGGAACATTTTGTCACCAGCCGAGTCCAAAATTCAGCGATTCCCCATCTCAGCCCAGAAAGCAGGTAGAACAAGTTTTGTGGTGCCTTTCAGGTGCCTACCGGGGTAGTGTAAAAACTACCAACAGAACTCGTTTCTGGCACCTTCCCCGGTGGAGTTGTGCATGGGGTGTGTTTGGAACATTTTGTCACCAGCCGAGTCCAAAATTCAGCGATTCCCCATCTCAGCCCAGAAAGCAGGTAGAACAAGTTTTGTGGTGCCTTTCAGCTGCCTACCGGGGTAGTGTAAAAACTACCAACAGAACTCGTTTCTGGCACCTTCCCCGGTGGAGTTGTGCATGGGGTGTGTTTGGAACATTTTGTTACCAGCCGAGTCCAAAATTCAGCCGTTCCCCATCTCAGCCCAGAAAGCAGGTAGAACAAGTTTTGTGGTGCCTTTCAGCTGCCTACCGGGGTAGTGTAAAAACTACCAACGGAACTCGTTTCTGGCACCTTCCCCGGTGGAGTTGTGCATGGGGTGTGTTTGGAACATTTTGTCACCAGCCGAGTCCAAAATTCAGCGATTCCCCATCTCAGCCCAGAAAGCAGGTAGAACAAGTTTTGTGGTGCCTTTCAGCTGCCTACCGGGGTAGTGTAAAAACTACCAACAGAACTCGTTTCTGGCACCTTCCCCGGTGGAGTTGTGCATGGGGTGTGTTTGGAACATTTTGTCACCAGCCGAGTCCAAAATTCAGCGATTCTCCATCTCAGCCCAGAAAGCAGGTACAACAAGTTTTGTGGTGCCTTTCTCTTGCCTACCGGGGTAGTGTAAAAACTACCAACAGAACTCGTTTCTGGCACCTTCCCCGGTGGAGTTGTGCATGGGGTGTGTTTGGAACATTTTGTCACCAGCCGAGTCCAAAATTCAGCGATTCCCCATCTCAGCCCAGAAAGCAGGTAGAACAAGTTTTGTGGTGCCTTTCAGCTGCCTACCGGGGTAGTGTAAAAACTACCAACAGAACTCGTTTCTGGCACCTTCCCCGGTGGAGTTGTGCATGGGGTGTGTTTGGAACATTTTGTCACCAGCCGAGTCCAAAATTCAGCGATTCCCCATCTCAGCCCAGAAAGCAGGTAGAACAAGTTTTGTGGTGCCTTTCAGCTGCCTACCGGGGTAGTGTAAAAACTACCAACAGAACTCGTTTCTGGCACCTTCCCCGGTGGAGTTGTGCATGGGGTGTGTTTGGAACATTTTGTCACCAGCCGAGTCCAAAATTCAGCGATTCTCCATCTCAGCCCAGAAAGCAGGTACAACAAGTTTTGTGGTGCCTTTCTCTTGCCTACCGGGGTAGTGTAAAAACTACCAACAGAACTCGTTTCTGGCACCTTCCCCGGTGGAGTTGTGCATGGGGTGTGTTTGGAACATTTTGTCACCAGCCGAGTCGAAAATTCAGCGATTCCCCATCTCAGCCCAGAAAGCAGGTAGAACAAGTTTTGTGGTGCCTTTCAGCTGCCTACCGGGGTAGTGTAAAAACTACCAAAAGAACTCGTTTCTGGCACCTTTGCCGGTGGAGGTGTGCATGGGGTGTGTTTGGAACATTTTGTCACCAGCCGAGTCCAAAATTCAGCGATTCCCCATCTCAGCCCAGAAAGCAGGTAGAACCGGTTTTATGGTGCCTTTCAGCTGCCTACCGGGGTAGTGTAAAAACTACCAACAGAACTCGTTTCTGGCACCTTCCCCGGTGGAGGTGTGCATGGGGTGTGTTTGGAACATTTTGTCAGCAGCCGAGTCCAAAATTCAGCGATTCCCCATCTCAGCCCAGAAAGCAGGTAGAACAAGTTTTGTGGTGCCTTTCAGCTGCCTACCGGGGTAGTGTAAAAACTACCAACAGAACTCGTTTCTGGCACCTTCCCCGGTGGAGTTGTGCATGGGGTGTGTTTGGAACATTTTGTCACCAGCCGAGTCCAAAATTCAGCGATTCCCCATCTCAGCCCAGAAAGCAGGTAGAACAAGTTTTGTGGTGCCTTTCAGCTGCCTACCGGGGTAGTGTAAAAACTACCAACAGAACTCGTTTCTGGCACCTTCCCCGGTGGAGTTGTGCATGGGGTGTGTTTGGAACATTTTGTCACCAGCCGAGTCCAAAATTCAGCGATTCCCCATCTCAGCCCAGAAAGCAGGTAGAACAAGTTTTGTGGTGCCTTTCTCTTGCCTACCGGGGTAGTGTAAAAACTACCAACAGAACTCGTTTCTGGCACCTTCCCCGGTGGAGTTGTGCATGGGGTGTGTTTGGAACATTTTGTCACCAGCCGAGTCCAAAATTCAGCGATTCCCCATCTCAGCCCAGAAAGCAGGTAGAACAAGTTTTGTGGTGCCTTTCAGCTGCCTACCGGGGTAGTGTAAAAACTACCAACAGAACTCGTTTCTGGCACCTTCCCCGGTGGAGTTGTGCATGGGGTGTGTTTGGAACATTTTGTCAGCAGCCGAGTCCAAAATTCAGCGATTCCCCATCTCAGCCCAGAAAGCAGGTAGAACAAGTTTTGTGGTGCCTTTCAGCTGCCTACCGGGGTAGTGTAAAAACTACCAACAGAACTCGTTTCTGGCACCTTCCCCGGTGGAGTTGTGCATGGGGTGTGTTTGGAACATTTTGTCACCAGCCGAGTCCAAAATTCAGCGATTCCCCATCTCAGCCCAGAAAGCAGGTAGAACAAGTTTTGTGGTGCCTTTCAGCTGCCTACCGGGGTAGTGTAAAAACTACCAACAGAACTCGTTTCTGGCACCTTCCCCGGTGGAGTTGTGCATGGGGTGTGTTTGGAACATTTTGTCACCAGCCGAGTCCAAAATTCAGCGATTCCCCATCTCAGCCCAGAAAGCAGGTAGAACAAGTTTTGTGGTGCCTTTCAGCTGCCTACCGGGGTAGTGTAAAAACTACCAACAGAACTCGTTTCTGGCACCTTCCCCGGTGGAGTTGTGCATGGGGTGTGTTTGGAACATTTTGTCACCAGCCGAGTCGAAAATTCAGCGATTCCCCATCTCAGCCCAGAAAGCAGGTAGAACAAGTTTTGTGGTGCCTTTCAGCTGCCTACCGGGGTAGTGTAAAAACTACCAACAGAACTCGTTTCTGGCACCTTCCCCGGTGGAGTTGTGCATGGGGTGTGTTTGGAACATTCTGTCACCAGCCGAGTCCAAAATTCAGCTGTTCCCCATCTCTAGCCCAGGAAGCAGATAAGAAAAGGTTTAATGGTGCCTTTCAGCTGCCTACCGGGGTAGTGTAAAAACTACCAACAGAACTCGTTTCTGCCACCTTCCCCGGTGGAGTTGTGCATGGGGTGTGTTTGGAACATTTTGTCACCAGCCGAGTCCAAAATTCAGCGATTCCCCATCTCAGCCCAGAAAGCAGGTAGAACAAGTTTTGTGGTGCCTTTCTCTTGCCTACCGGGGTAGTGTAAAAACTACCAACAGAACTCGTTTCTGGCACCTTCCCCGGTGGAGTTGTGCATGGGGTGTGTTTGGAACATTTTGTCAGCAGCCGAGTCCAAAATTCAGCGATTCCCCATCTCAGCCCAGAAAGCAGGTAGAACAAGTTTTGTGGTGCCTTTCAGCTGCCTACCGGGGTAGTGTAAAAACTACCAACAGAACTCGTTTCTGGCACCTTCCCCGGTGGAGTTGTGCATGGGGTGTGTTTGGAACATTTTGTCACCAGCCGAGTCCAAAATTCAGCGATTCCCCATCTCAGCCCAGAAAGCAGGTAGAACAAGTTTTGTGGTGCCTTTCAGCTGCCTACCGGGGTAGTGTAAAAACTACCAACAGAACTCGTTTCTGGCACCTTCCCCGGTGGAGTTGTGCATGGGGTGTGTTTGGAACATTTTGTCACCAGCCGAGTCGAAAATTCAGCGATTCCCCATCTCAGCCCAGAAAGCAGGTAGAACAAGTTTTGTGGTGCCTTTCAGGTGCCTACCGGGGTAGTGTAAAAACTACCAACGGAACTCGTTTCTGGCACCTTCCCCGGTGGAGTTGTGCATGGGGTGTGTTTGGAACATTTTGTCACCAGCCGAGTCCAAAATTCAGCGATTCCCCATCTCAGCCCAGAAAGCAGGTAGAACAAGTTTTGTGGTGCCTTTCAGGTGCCTACCGGGGTAGTGTAAAAACTACCAACAGAACTCGTTTCTGGCACCTTCCCCGGTGGAGTTGTGCATGGGGTGTGTTTGGAACATTTTGTCACCAGCCGAGTCCAAAATTCAGCGATTCCCCATCTCAGCCCAGAAAGCAGGTAGAACAAGTTTTGTGGTGCCTTTCAGCTGCCTACCGGGGTAGTGTAAAAACTACCAACAGAACTCGTTTCTGGCACCTTCCCCGGTGGAGTTGTGCATGGGGTGTGTTTGGAACATTTTGTCACCAGCCGAGTCCAAAATTCAGCGATTCCCCATCTCAGCCCAGAAAGCAGGTAGAACAAGTTTTGTGGTGCCTTTCAGCTGCCTACCAGGGTAGTGTAAAAACTACCAACAGAACTCGTTTCTGGCACCTTCCCCGGTGGAGTTGTGCATGGGGTGTGTTTGGAACATTTTGTCACCAGCCGAGTCCAAAATTCAGCGATTCCCCATCTCAGCCCAGAAAGCAGGTAGAACAAGTTTTGTGGTGCCTTTCAGCTGCCTACCGGGGTAGTGTAAAAACTACCAACAGAACTCGTTTCTGGCACCTTCCCCGGTGGAGTTGTGCATGGGGTGTGTTTGGAACATTTTGTCACCAGCCAAGTCCAAAATTCAGCGATTCCCCATCTCAGCCCAGAAAGCAGGTAGAACAAGTTTTGTGGTGCCTTTCAGCTGCCTACGGGGGTAGTGTAAAAACTACCAACAGAACTCGTTTCTGGCACCTTCCCCGGTGGAGTTGTGCATGGGGTGTGTTTGGAACATTTTGTCACCAGCCGAGTCCAAAATTCAGCGATTCCCCATCTCAGCCCAGAAAGCAGGTAGAACAAGTTTTGTGGTGCCTTTCAGCTGCCTACCGGGGTAGTGTAAAAACTACCAACAGAACTCCTTTCTGGCACCTTCCCCGGTGGAGTTGTGCATGGGGTGTGTTTGGAACATTTTGTCACCAGCCGAGTCCAAAATTCAGCCGTTCCCCATCTCAGCCCAGAAAGCAGGTACAACAAGTTTTGTGGTGCCTTTCTCTTGCCTACCGGGGTAGTGTAAAAACTACCAACGGAACTCGATTCTGGCACCTTCCCCGGTGGAGTTGTGCATGGGGTGTGTTTGGAACATTTTGTCACCAGCCGAGTCCAAAATTCAGCGATTCCCCATCTCAGCCCAGAAAGCAGGTAGAACAAGTTTTGTGGTGCCTTTCAGGTGCCTACCGGGGTAGTGTAAAAACTACCAACAGAACTCGTTTCTGGCACCTTCCCCGGTGGAGTTGTGCATGGGGTGTGTTTGGAACATTTTGTCACCAGCCGAGTCCAAAATTCAGCGATTCCCCATCTCAGCCCAGAAAGCAGGTAGAACAAGTTTTGTGGTGCCTTTCAGCTGCCTACCGGGGTAGTGTAAAAACTACCAACAGAACTCGTTTCTGGCACCTTCCCCGGTGGAGTTGTGCATGGGGTGTGTTTGGAACATTTTGTCACCAGCCGAGTCCAAAATTCAGCGATTCCCCATCTCAGCCCAGAAAGCAGGTAGAACAAGTTTTGTGGTGCCTTTCAGCTGCCTACCGGGGTAGTGTAAAAACTACCAACAGAACTCGTTTCTGGCACCTTCCCCGGTGGAGTTGTGCATGGGGTGTGTTTGGAACATTTTGTCACCAGCCGAGTCCAAAATTCAGCGATTCCCCATCTCAGCCCAGAAAGCAGGTAGAACAAGTTTTGTGGTGCCTTTCAGCTGCCTACCGGGGTAGTGTAAAAACTACCAACAGAACTCGTTTCTGGCACCTTCCCCGGTGGAGTTGTGCATGGGGTGTGTTTGGAACATTTTGTCACCAGCCGAGTCGAAAATTCAGCGATTCCCCATCTCAGCCCAGAAAGCAGGTAGAACAAGTTTTGTGGTGCCTTTCAGCTGCCTACCGGGGTAGTGTAAAAACTACCAACAGAACTCGTTTCTGGCACCTTCCCCGGTGGAGTTGTGCATGGGGTGTGTTTGGAACATTTTGTCACCAGCCGAGTCGAAAATTCAGCGATTCCCCATCTCAGCCCAGAAAGCAGGTAGAACAAGTTTTGTGGTGCCTTTCAGCTGCCTACCGGGGTAGTGTAAAAACTATCAATGGAACTCGTTTCTGGCACCTTCCCCGGTGGAGTTGTGCATGGGGTGTGTTTGGAACATTTTGTCACCAGCCGAGTCCAAAATTCAGCGATTCCCCATCTCAGCCCAGAAAGCAGGTAGAACAAGTTTTGTGGTGCCTTTCAGGTGCCTACCGGGGTAGTGTAAAAACTACCAACAGAACTCGTTTCTGGCACCTTCCCCGGTGGAGTTGTGCATGGGGTGTGTTTGGAACATTTTGTCACCAGCCGAGTCCAAAATTCAGCGATTCCCCATCTCAGCCCAGAAAGCAGGTAGAACAAGTTTTGTGGTGCCTTTCAGGTGCCTACCGGGGTAGTGTAAAAACTACCAACAGAACTCGTTTCTGGCACCTTCCCCGGTGGAGTTGTGCATGGGGTGTGTTTGGAACATTTTGTCACCAGCCGAGTCCAAAATTCAGCGATTCCCCATCTCAGCCCAGAAAGCAGGTAGAACAAGTTTTGTGGTGCCTTTCAGCTGCCTACCGGGGTAGTGTAAAAACTACCAACAGAACTCGTTTCTGGCACCTTCCCCGGTGGAGTTGTGCATGGGGTGTGTTTGGAACATTTTGTCACCAGCCGAGTCCAAAATTCAGCGATTCCCCATCTCAGCCCAGAAAGCAGGTAGAACAAGTTTTGTGGTGCCTTTCAGCTGCCTACCGGGGTAGTGTAAAAACTACCAACGGAACTCGTTTCTGGCACCTTCCCCGGTGGAGTTGTGCATGGGATGTGTTTGGAACATTTTGTCACCAGCCGAGTCCAAAATTCAGCGATTCCCCATCTCAGCCCAGAAAGCAGGTAGAACAAGTTTTGTGGTGCCTTTCAGCTGCCTACCGGGGTAGTGTAAAAACTACCAACAGAACTCGTTTCTGGCACCTTCCCCGGTGGAGTTGTGCATGGGGTGTGTTTGGAACATTTTGTCACCAGCCGAGTCCAAAATTCAGCGATTCCCCATCTCAGCCCAGAAAGCAGGTAGAACAAGTTTTGTGGTGCCTTTCAGCTGCCTACCGGGGTAGTGTAAAAACTACCAACAGAACTCGTTTCTGGCACCTTCCCCGGTGGAGTTGTGCATGGGGTGTGTTTGGAACATTTTGTCACCAGCCGAGTCCAAAATTCAGCGATTCCCCATCTCAGCCCAGAAAGCAGGTAGAACAAGTTTTGTGGTGCCTTTCAGCTGCCTACCGGGGTAGTGTAAAAACTACCAACAGAACTCGTTTCTGGCACCTTCCCCCGTGGAGTTGTGCATGGGGTGTGTTTGGAACATTTTGTCACCAGCCGAGTCGAAAATTCAGCGATTCCCCATCTCAGCCCAGAAAGCAGGTAGAACAAGTTTTGTGGTGCCTTTCAGCTGCCTACCGGGGTAGTGTAAAAACTATCAACGGAACTCGTTTCTGGCACCTTCCCCGGTGGAGTTGTGCATGGGGTGTGTTTGGAACATTTTGTCACCAGCCGAGTCCAAAATTCAGCGATTCCCCATCTCAGCCCAGAAAGCAGGTAGAACAAGTTTTGTGGTGCCTTTCAGCTGCCTACCGGGGTAGTGTAAAAACTACCAACGGAACTCGTTTCTGGCACCTTCCCCGGTGGAGTTGTGCATGGGGTGTGTTTGGAACATTTTGTCACCAGCCGAGTCCAAAATTCAGCGATTCCCCATCTCAGCCCAGAAAGCAGGTAGAACAAGTTTTGTGGTGCCTTTCAGCTGCCTACCGGGGTAGTGTAAAAACTACCAACGGAACTCGTTTCTGGCACCTTCCCCGGTGGAGTTGTGCATGGGATGTGTTTGGAACATTTTGTCACCAGCCGAGTCCAAAATTCAGCGATTCCCCATCTCAGCCCAGAAAGCAGGTAGAACAAGTTTTGTGGTGCCTTTCAGCTGCCTACCGGGGTAGTGTAAAAACTACCAACAGAACTCGTTTCTGGCACCTTCCCCGGTGGAGTTGTGCATGGGGTGTGTTTGGAACATTTTGTCACCAGCCGAGTCCAAAATTCAGCGATTCCCCATCTCAGCCCAGAAAGCAGGTAGAACAAGTTTTGTGGTGCCTTTCAGCTGCCTACCGGGGTAGTGTAAAAACTACCAACAGAACTCGTTTCTGGCACCTTCCCCGGTGGAGTTGTGCATGGGGTGTGTTTGGAACATTTTGTCACCAGCCGAGTCCAAAATTCAGCGATTCCCCATCTCAGCCCAGAAAGCAGGTAGAACAAGTTTTGTGGTGCCTTTCAGCTGCCTACCGGGGTAGTGTAAAAACTACCAACAGAACTCGTTTCTGGCACCTTCCCCGGTGGAGTTGTGCATGGGGTGTGTTTGGAACATTTTGTCACCAGCCGAGTCCAAAATTCAGCGATTCCCCATCTCAGCCCAGAAAGCAGGTAGAACAAGTTTTGTGGTGCCTTTCAGCTGCCTACCGGGGTAGTGTAAAAACTACCAACAGAACTCGTTTCTGGCACCTTCCCCGGTGGAGTTGTGCATGGGGTGTGTTTGGAACATTTTGTCACCAGCCGAGTCCAAAATTCAGCGATTCCCCATCTCAGCCCAGAAAGCAGGTAGAACAAGTTTTGTGGTGCCTTTCAGCTGCCTACCGGGGTAGTGTAAAAACTACCAACAGAACTCGTTTCTGGCACCTTCCCCGGTGGAGTTGTGCATGGGGTGTGTTTGGAACATTTTGTCACCAGCCGAGTCGAAAATTCAGCGATTCCCCATCTCAGCCCAGAAAGCAGGTAGAACAAGTTTTGTGGTGCCTTTCAGCTGCCTACCGGGGTAGTGTAAAAACTACCAACAGAACTCGTTTCTGGCACCTTCCCCGGTGGAGTTGTGCATGGGGTGTGTTTGGAACATTTTGTCACCAGCCGAGTCGAAAATTCAGCGATTCCCCATCTCAGCCCAGAAAGCAGGTAGAACAAGTTTTGTGGTGCCTTTCAGCTGCCTACCGGGGTAGTGTAAAAACTATCAACGGAACTCGTTTCTGGCACCTTCCCCGGTGGAGTTGTGCATGGGGTGTGTTTGGAACATTTTGTCACCAGCCGAGTCCAAAATTCAGCGATTCCCCATCTCAGCCCAGAAAGCAGGTAGAACAAGTTTTGTGGTGCCTTTCAGCTGCCTACCGGGGTAGTGTAAAAACTACCAACAGAACTCGTTTCTGGCACCTTCCCCGGTGGAGTTGTGCATGGGGTGTGTTTGGAACATTTTGTCACCAGCCGAGTCCAAAATTCAGCGATTCCCCATCTCAGCCCAGAAAGCAGGTAGAACAAGTTTTGTGGTGCCTTTCAGCTGCCTACCGGGGTAGTGTAAAAACTACCAACAGAACTCGTTTCTGGCACCTTCCCCGGTGGAGTTGTGCATGGGGTGTGTTTGGAACATTTTGTCACCAGCCGAGTCCAAAATTCAGCGATTCCCCATCTCAGCCCAGAAAGCAGGTAGAACAAGTTTTGTGGTGCCTTTCAGCTGCCTACCGGGGTAGTGTAAAAACTACCAACAGAACTCGTTTCTGGCACCTTCCCCGGTGGAGTTGTGCATGGGGTGTGTTTGGAACATTTTGTCACCAGCCGAGTCGAAAATTCAGCGATTCCCCATCTCAGCCCAGAAAGCAGGTAGAACAAGTTTTGTGGTGCCTTTCAGCTGCCTACCGGGGTAGTGTAAAAACTACCAACAGAACTCGTTTCTGGCACCTTCCCCGGTGGAGTTGTGCATGGGGTGTGTTTCGAACATTTTGTCACCAGCCGAGTCGAAAATTCAGCGATTCCCCATCTCAGCCCAGAAAGCAGGTAGAACAAGTTTTGTGGTGCCTTTCAGCTGCCTACCGGGGTAGTGTAAAAACTATCAACGGAACTCGTTTCTGGCACCTTCCCCGGTGGAGTTGTGCATGGGGTGTGTTTGGAACATTTTGTCACCAGCCGAGTCCAAAATTCAGCGATTCCCCATCTCAGCCCAGAAAGCAGGTAGAACAAGTTTTGTGGTGCCTTTCAGCTGCCTACCGGGGTAGTGTAAAAACTACCAACAGAACTCGTTTCTGGCACCTTCCCCGGTGGAGTTGTGCATGGGGTGTGTTTGGAACATTTTGTCACCAGCCGAGTCCAAAATTCAGCGATTCCCCATCTCAGCCCAGAAAGCAGGTAGAACAAGTTTTGTGGTGCCTTTCAGGTGCCTACCGGGGTAGTGTAAAAACTACCAACAGAACTCGTTTCTGGCACCTTCCCCGGTGGAGTTTTGCATGGGGTGTGTTTGGAACATTTTGTCACCAGCCGAGTCCAAAATTCAGCGATTCCCCATCTCAGCCCAGAAAGCAGGTAGAACAAGTTTTGTGGTGCCTTTCAGCTGCCTACCGGGGTAGTGTAAAAACTACCAACAGAACTCGTTTCTGGCACCTTCCCCGGTGGAGTTGTGCATGGGGTGTGTTTGGAACATTTTGTCACCAGCCGAGTCCAAAATTCAGCGATTCCCCATCTCAGCCCAGAAAGCAGGTAGAACAAGTTTTGTGGTGCCTTTCAGCTGCCTACCGGGGTAGTGTAAAAACTACCAACGGAACTCGTTTCTGGCACCTTCCCCGGTGGAGTTGTGCATGGGGTGTGTTTGGAACATTTTGTCACCAGCCGAGTCCAAAATTCAGCGATTCCCCATCTCAGCCCAGAAAGCAGGTAGAACAAGTTTTGTGGTGCCTTTCAGCTGCCTACCGGGGTAGTGTAAAAACTACCAACGGAACTCGTTTCTGGCACCTTCCCCGGTGGAGTTGTGCATGGGATGTGTTTGGAACATTTTGTCACCAGCCGAGTCCAAAATTCAGCGATTCCCCATCTCAGCCCAGAAAGCAGGTAGAACAAGTTTTGTGGTGCCTTTCAGGTGCCTACCGGGGTAGTGTAAAAACTACCAACAGAACTCGTTTCTGGCACCTTCCCCGGTGGAGTTGTGCATGGGGTGTGTTTGGAACATTTTGTCAGCAGCCGAGTCCAAAATTCAGCGATTCCCCATCTCAGCCCAGAAAGCAGGTAGAACAAGTTTTGTGGTGCCTTTCAGCTGCCTACCGGGGTAGTGTAAAAACTACCAACAGAACTCGTTTCTGGCACCTTCCCCGGTGGAGTTGTGCATGGGGTGTGTTTGGAACATTTTGTCACCAGCCGAGTCCAAAATTCAGCGATTCCCCATCTCAGCCCAGAAAGCAGGTAGAACAAGTTTTGTGGTGCCTTTCAGCTGCCTACCGGGGTAGTGTAAAAACTACCAACAGAACTCGTTTCTGGCACCTTCCCCGGTGGAGTTGTGCATGGGGTGTGTTTGGAACATTTTGTCACCAGCCGAGTCCAAAATTCAGCGATTCCCCATCTCAGCCCAGAAAGCAGGTAGAACAAGTTTTGTGGTGCCTTTCAGCTGCCTACCGGGGTAGTGTAAAAACTACCAACAGAACTCGTTTCTGGCACCTTCCCCGGTGGAGTTGTGCATGGGGTGTGTTTGGAACATTTTGTCACCAGCCGAGTCCAAAATTCAGCGATTCCCCATCTCAGCCCAGAAAGCAGGTAGAACAAGTTTTGTGGTGCCTTTCAGCTGCCTACCGGGGTAGTGTAAAAACTACCAACAGAACTCGTTTCTGGCACCTTCCCCGGTGGAGTTGTGCATGGGGTGTGTTTGGAACATTTTGTCACCAGCCGAGTCCAAAATTCAGCGATTCCCCATCTCAGCCCAGAAAGCAGGTAGAACAAGTTTTGTGGTGCCTTTCAGCTGCCTACCGGGGTAGTGTAAAAACTACCAACAGAACTCGTTTCTGGCACCTTCCCCGGTGGAGTTGTGCATGGGGTGTGTTTGGAACATTTTGTCACCAGCCGAGTCCAAAATTCAGCGATTCCCCATCTCAGCCCAGAAAGCAGGTAGAACAAGTTTTGTGGTGCCTTTCAGCTGCCTACCGGGGTAGTGTAAAAACTACCAACAGAACTCGTTTCTGGCACCTTCCCCGGTGGAGTTGTGCATGGGGTGTGTTTGGAACATTTTGTCACCAGCCGAGTCCAAAATTCAGCGATTCCCCATCTCAGCCCAGAAAGCAGGTAGAACAAGTTTTGTGGTGCCTTTCAGCTGCCTACCGGGGTAGTGTAAAAACTACCAACAGAACTCGTTTCTGGCACCTTCCCCGGTGGAGTTGTGCATGGGGTGTGTTTGGAACATTTTGTCACCAGCCGAGTCCAAAATTCAGCGATTCCCCATCTCAGCCCAGAAAGCAGGTAGAACAAGTTTTGTGGTGCCTTTCAGCTGCCTACCGGGGTAGTGTAAAAACTACCAACAGAACTCGTTTCTGGCACCTTCCCCGGTGGAGTTGTGCATGGGGTGTGTTTGGAACATTTTGTCACCAGCCGAGTCGAAAATTCAGCGATTCCCCATCTCAGCCCAGAAAGCAGGTAGAACAAGTTTTGTGGTGCCTTTCAGCTGCCTACCGGGGTAGTGTAAAAACTACCAACAGAACTCGTTTCTGGCACCTTCCCCGGTGGAGTTGTGCATGGGGTGTGTTTGGAACATTTTGTCACCAGCCGAGTCGAAAATTCAGCGATTCCCCATCTCAGCCCAGAAAGCAGGTAGAACAAGTTTTGTGGTGCCTTTCAGCTGCCTACCGGGGTAGTGTAAAAACTATCAACGGAACTCGTTTCTGGCACCTTCCCCGGTGGAGTTGTGCATGGGGTGTGTTTGGAACATTTTGTCACCAGCCGAGTCCAAAATTCAGCGATTCCCCATCTCAGCCCAGAAAGCAGGTAGAACAAGTTTTGTGGTGCCTTTCAGCTGCCTACCGGGGTAGTGTAAAAACTACCAACAGAACTCGTTTCTGGCACCTTCCCCGGTGGAGTTGTGCATGGGGTGTGTTTGGAACATTTTGTCACCAGCCGAGTCCAAAATTCAGCGATTCCCCATCTCAGCCCAGAAAGCAGGTAGAACAAGTTTTGTGGTGCCTTTCAGCTGCCTACCGGGGTAGTGTAAAAACTACCAACAGAACTCGTTTCTGGCACCTTCCCCGGTGGAGTTGTGCATGGGGTGTGTTTGGAACATTTTGTCACCAGCCGAGTCCAAAATTCAGCGATTCCCCATCTCAGCCCAGAAAGCAGGTAGAACAAGTTTTGTGGTGCCTTTCAGCTGCCTACCGGGGTAGTGTAAAAACTACCAACAGAACTCGTTTCTGGCACCTTCCCCGGTGGAGTTGTGCATGGGGTGTGTTTGGAACATTTTGTCACCAGCCGAGTCCAAAATTCAGCGATTCCCCATCTCAGCCCAGAAAGCAGGTAGAACAAGTTTTGTGGTGCCTTTCAGCTGCCTACCGGGGTAGTGTAAAAACTACCAACGGAACTCGTTTCTGGCACCTTCCCCGGTGGAGTTGTGCATGGGGTGTGTTTGGAACATTTTGTCACCAGCCGAGTCCAAAATTCAGCGATTCCCCATCTCAGCCCAGAAAGCAGGTAGAACAAGTTTTGTGGTGCCTTTCAGCTGCCTACCGGGGTAGTGTAAAAACTACCAACGGAACTCGTTTCTGGCACCTTCCCCGGTGGAGTTGTGCATGGGATGTGTTTGGAACATTTTGTCACCAGCCGAGTCCAAAATTCAGCGATTCCCCATCTCAGCCCAGAAAGCAGGTAGAACAAGTTTTGTGGTGCCTTTCAGGTGCCTACCGGGGTAGTGTAAAAACTACCAACAGAACTCGTTTCTGGCACCTTCCCCGGTGGAGTTGTGCATGGGGTGTGTTTGGAACATTTTGTCAGCAGCCGAGTCCAAAATTCAGCGATTCCCCATCTCAGCCCAGAAAGCAGGTAGAACAAGTTTTGTGGTGCCTTTCAGCTGCCTACCGGGGTAGTGTAAAAACTACCAACAGAACTCGTTTCTGGCACCTTCCCCGGTGGAGTTGTGCATGGGGTGTGTTTGGAACATTTTGTCACCAGCCGAGTCCAAAATTCAGCGATTCCCCATCTCAGCCCAGAAAGCAGGTAGAACAAGTTTTGTGGTGCCTTTCAGCTGCCTACCGGGGTAGTGTAAAAACTACCAACAGAACTCGTTTCTGGCACCTTCCCCGGTGGAGTTGTGCATGGGGTGTGTTTGGAACATTTTGTCACCAGCCGAGTCCAAAATTCAGCGATTCCCCATCTCAGCCCAGAAAGCAGGTAGAACAAGTTTTGTGGTGCCTTTCAGCTGCCTACCGGGGTAGTGTAAAAACTACCAACAGAACTCGTTTCTGGCACCTTCCCCGGTGGAGTTGTGCATGGGGTGTGTTTGGAACATTTTGTCACCAGCCGAGTCCAAAATTCAGCGATTCCCCATCTCAGCCCAGAAAGCAGGTAGAACAAGTTTTGTGGTGCCTTTCAGCTGCCTACCGGGGTAGTGTAAAAACTACCAACAGAACTCGTTTCTGGCACCTTCCCCGGTGGAGTTGTGCATGGGGTGTGTTTGGAACATTTTGTCAGCAGCCGAGTCGAAAATTCAGCGATTCCCCATCTCAGCCCAGAAAGCAGGTAGAACAAGTTTTGTGGTGCCTTTCAGCTGCCTACCGGGGTAGTGTAAAAACTACCAACAGAACTCGTTTCTGGCACCTTCCCCGGTGGAGTTGTGCATGGGGTGTGTTTGGAACATTTTGTCACCAGCCGAGTCGAAAATTCAGCGATTCCCCATCTCAGCCCAGAAAGCAGGTAGAACAAGTTTTGTGGTGCCTTTCAGCTGCCTACCGGGGTAGTGTAAAAACTATCAACGGAACTCGTTTCTGGCACCTTCCCCGGTGGAGTTGTGCATGGGGTGTGTTTGGAACATTTTGTCACCAGCCGAGTCCAAAATTCAGCGATTCCCCATCTCAGCCCAGAAAGCAGGTAGAACAAGTTTTGTGGTGCCTTTCAGCTGCCTACCGGGGTAGTGTAAAAACTACCAACAGAACTCGTTTCTGGCACCTTCCCCGGTGGAGTTGTGCATGGGGTGTGTTTGGAACATTTTGTCACCAGCCGAGTCGAAAATTCAGCGATTCCCCATCTCAGCCCAGAAAGCAGGTAGAACAAGTTTTGTGGTGCCTTTCAGCTGCCTACCGGGGTAGTGTAAAAACTACCAACAGAACTCGTTTCTGGCACCTTCCCCGGTGGAGTTGTGCATGGGGTGTGTTTGGAACATTTTGTCACCAGCCGAGTCCAAAATTCAGCGATTCCCCATCTCAGCCCAGAAAGCAGGTAGAACAAGTTTTGTGGTGCCTTTCAGCTGCCTACCGGGGTAGTGTAAAAACTACCAACAGAACTCGTTTCTGGCACCTTCCCCGGTGGAGTTGTGCATGGGGTGTGTTTGGAACATTTTGTCACCAGCCGAGTCCAAAATTCAGCGATTCCCCATCTCAGCCCAGAAAGCAGGTAGAACAAGTTTTGTGGTGCCTTTCAGCTGCCTACCGGGGTAGTGTAAAAACTACCAACAGAACTCGTTTCTGGCACCTTCCCCGGTGGAGTTGTGCATGGGGTGTGTTTGGAACATTTTGTCACCAGCCGAGTCCAAAATTCAGCGATTCCCCATCTCAGCCCAGAAAGCAGGTAGAACAAGTTTTGTGGTGCCTTTCAGCTGCCTACCGGGGTAGTGTAAAAACTACCAACGGAACTCGTTTCTGGCACCTTCCCCGGTGGAGTTGTGCATGGGGTGTGTTTGGAACATTTTGTCACCAGCCGAGTCCAAAATTCAGCGATTCCCCATCTCAGCCCAGAAAGCAGGTAGAACAAGTTTTGTGGTGCCTTTCAGCTGCCTACCGGGGTAGTGTAAAAACTACCAACAGAACTCGTTTCTGGCACCTTCCCCGGTGGAGTTGTGCATGGGGTGTGTTTGGAACATTTTGTCACCAGCCGAGTCCAAAATTCAGCGATTCCCCATCTCAGCCCAGAAAGCAGGTAGAACAAGTTTTGTGGTGCCTTTCAGGTGCCTACCGGGGTAGTGTAAAAACTACCAACAGAACTCGTTTCTGGCACCTTCCCCGGTGGAGTTGTGCATGGGGTGTGTTTGGAACATTTTGTCACCAGCCGAGTCCAAAATTCAGCGATTCCCCATCTCAGCCCAGAAAGCAGGTAGAACAAGTTTTGTGGTGCCTTTCAGCTGCCTACCGGGGTAGTGTAAAAACTACCAACAGAACTCGTTTCTGGCACCTTCCCCGGTGGAGTTGTGCATGGGGTGTGTTTGGAACATTTTGTCACCAGCCGAGTCCAAAATTCAGCGATTCCCCATCTCAGCCCAGAAAGCAGGTAGAACAAGTTTTGTGGTGCCTTTCAGCTGCCTACCGGGGTAGTGTAAAAACTACCAACGGAACTCGTTTCTGGCACCTTCCCCGGTGGAGTTGTGCATGGGGTGTGTTTGGAACATTTTGTCACCAGCCGAGTCCAAAATTCAGCGATTCCCCATCTCAGCCCAGAAAGCAGGTAGAACAAGTTTTGTGGTGCCTTTCAGCTGCCTACCGGGGTAGTGTAAAAACTACCAACGGAACTCGTTTCTGGCACCTTCCCCGGTGGAGTTGTGCATGGGATGTGTTTGGAACATTTTGTCACCAGCCGAGTCCAAAATTCAGCGATTCCCCATCTCAGCCCAGAAAGCAGGTAGAACAAGTTTTGTGGTGCCTTTCAGGTGCCTACCGGGGTAGTGTAAAAACTACCAACAGAACTCGTTTCTGGCACCTTCCCCGGTGGAGTTGTGCATGGGGTGTGTTTGGAACATTTTGTCACCAGCCGAGTCGAAAATTCAGCGATTCCCCATCTCAGCCCAGAAAGCAGGTAGAACAAGTTTTGTGGTGCCTTTCAGCTGCCTACCGGGGTAGTGTAAAAACTACCAACAGAACTCGTTTCTGGCACCTTCCCCGGTGGAGTTGTGCATGGGGTGTGTTTGGAACATTTTGTCACCAGCCGAGTCCAAAATTCAGCGATTCCCCATCTCAGCCCAGAAAGCAGGTAGAACAAGTTTTGTGGTGCCTTTCAGCTGCCTACCGGGGTAGTGTAAAAACTACCAACAGAACTCGTTTCTGGCACCTTCCCCGGTGGAGTTGTGCATGGGGTGTGTTTGGAACATTTTGTCACCAGCCGAGTCCAAAATTCAGCGATTCCCCATCTCAGCCCAGAAAGCAGGTAGAACAAGTTTTGTGGTGCCTTTCAGCTGCCTACCGGGGTAGTGTAAAAACTACCAACAGAACTCGTTTCTGGCACCTTCCCCGGTGGAGTTGTGCATGGGGTGTGTTTGGAACATTTTGTCACCAGCCGAGTCCAAAATTCAGCGATTCCCCATCTCAGCCCAGAAAGCAGGTAGAACAAGTTTTGTGGTGCCTTTCAGCTGCCTACCGGGGTAGTGTAAAAACTACCAACGGAACTCGTTTCTGGCACCTTCCCCGGTGGAGTTGTGCATGGGGTGTGTTTGGAACATTTTGTCACCAGCCGAGTCCAAAATTCAGCGATTCCCCATCTCAGCCCAGAAAGCAGGTAGAACAAGTTTTGTGGTGCCTTTCAGCTGCCTACCGGGGTAGTGTAAAAACTACCAACAGAACTCGTTTCTGGCACCTTCCCCGGTGGAGTTGTGCATGGGGTGTGTTTGGAACATTTTGTCACCAGCCGAGTCCAAAATTCAGCGATTCCCCATCTCAGCCCAGAAAGCAGGTAGAACAAGTTTTGTGGTGCCTTTCAGGTGCCTACCGGGGTAGTGTAAAAACTACCAACAGAACTCGTTTCTGGCACCTTCCCCGGTGGAGTTGTGCATGGGGTGTGTTTGGAACATTTTGTCACCAGCCGAGTCCAAAATTCAGCGATTCCCCATCTCAGCCCAGAAAGCAGGTAGAACAAGTTTTGTGGTGCCTTTCAGCTGCCTACCGGGGTAGTGTAAAAACTACCAACAGAACTCGTTTCTGGCACCTTCCCCGGTGGAGTTGTGCATGGGGTGTGTTTGGAACATTTTGTCACCAGCCGAGTCCAAAATTCAGCGATTCCCCATCTCAGCCCAGAAAGCAGGTAGAACAAGTTTTGTGGTGCCTTTCAGCTGCCTACCGGGGTAGTGTAAAAACTACCAACGGAACTCGTTTCTGGCACCTTCCCCGGTGGAGTTGTGCATGGGGTGTGTTTGGAACATTTTGTCACCAGCCGAGTCCAAAATTCAGCGATTCCCCATCTCAGCCCAGAAAGCAGGTAGAACAAGTTTTGTGGTGCCTTTCAGCTGCCTACCGGGGTAGTGTAAAAACTACCAACGGAACTCGTTTCTGGCACCTTCCCCGGTGGAGTTGTGCATGGGATGTGTTTGGAACATTTTGTCACCAGCCGAGTCCAAAATTCAGCGATTCCCCATCTCAGCCCAGAAAGCAGGTAGAACAAGTTTTGTGGTGCCTTTCAGGTGCCTACCGGGGTAGTGTAAAAACTACCAACAGAACTCGTTTCTGGCACCTTCCCCGGTGGAGTTGTGCATGGGGTGTGTTTGGAACATTTTGTCAGCAGCCGAGTCCAAAATTCAGCGATTCCCCATCTCAGCCCAGAAAGCAGGTAGAACAAGTTTTGTGGTGCCTTTCAGCTGCCTACCGGGGTAGTGTAAAAACTACCAACAGAACTCGTTTCTGGCACCTTCCCCGGTGGAGTTGTGCATGGGGTGTGTTTGGAACATTTTGTCACCAGCCGAGTCCAAAATTCAGCGATTCCCCATCTCAGCCCAGAAAGCAGGTAGAACAAGTTTTGTGGTGCCTTTCAGCTGCCTACCGGGGTAGTGTAAAAACTACCAACAGAACTCGTTTCTGGCACCTTCCCCGGTGGAGTTGTGCATGGGGTGTGTTTGGAACATTTTGTCACCAGCCGAGTCCAAAATTCAGCGATTCCCCATCTCAGCCCAGAAAGCAGGTAGAACAAGTTTTGTGGTGCCTTTCAGCTGCCTACCGGGGTAGTGTAAAAACTACCAACAGAACTCGTTTCTGGCACCTTCCCCGGTGGAGTTGTGCATGGGGTGTGTTTGGAACATTTTGTCACCAGCCGAGTCCAAAATTCAGCGATTCCCCATCTCAGCCCAGAAAGCAGGTAGAACAAGTTTTGTGGTGCCTTTCAGCTGCCTACCGGGGTAGTGTAAAAACTACCAACAGAACTCGTTTCTGGCACCTTCCCCGGTGGAGTTGTGCATGGGGTGTGTTTGGAACATTTTGTCACCAGCCGAGTCGAAAATTCAGCGATTCCCCATCTCAGCCCAGAAAGCAGGTAGAACAAGTTTTGTGGTGCCTTTCAGCTGCCTACCGGGGTAGTGTAAAAACTACCAACAGAACTCGTTTCTGGCACCTTCCCCGGTGGAGTTGTGCATGGGGTGTGTTTGGAACATTTTGTCACCAGCCGAGTCGAAAATTCAGCGATTCCCCATCTCAGCCCAGAAAGCAGGTAGAACAAGTTTTGTGGTGCCTTTCAGCTGCCTACCGGGGTAGTGTAAAAACTATCAACGGAACTCGTTTCTGGCACCTTCCCCGGTGGAGTTGTGCATGGGGTGTGTTTGGAACATTTTGTCACCAGCCGAGTCCAAAATTCAGCGATTCCCCATCTCAGCCCAGAAAGCAGGTAGAACAAGTTTTGTGGTGCCTTTCAGGTGCCTACCGGGGTAGTGTAAAAACTACCAACAGAACTCGTTTCTGGCACCTTCCCCGGTGGAGTTGTGCATGGGGTGTGTTTGGAACATTTTGTCACCAGCCGAGTCCAAAATTCAGCGATTCCCCATCTCAGCCCAGAAAGCAGGTAGAACAAGTTTTGTGGTGCCTTTCAGGTGCCTACCGGGGTAGTGTAAAAACTACCAACAGAACTCGTTTCTGGCACCTTCCCCGGTGGAGTTGTGCATGGGGTGTGTTTGGAACATTTTGTCACCAGCCGAGTCCAAAATTCAGCGATTCCCCATCTCAGCCCAGAAAGCAGGTAGAACAAGTTTTGTGGTGCCTTTCAGCTGCCTACCGGGGTAGTGTAAAAACTACCAACAGAACTCGTTTCTGGCACCTTCCCCGGTGGAGTTGTGCATGGGGTGTGTTTGGAACATTTTGTCACCAGCCGAGTCCAAAATTCAGCGATTCCCCATCTCAGCCCAGAAAGCAGGTAGAACAAGTTTTGTGGTGCCTTTCAGCTGCCTACCGGGGTACTGTAAAAACTACCAACAGAACTCGTTTCTGGCACCTTCCCCGGTGGAGTTGTGCATGGGGTGTGTTTGGAACATTTTGTCACCAGCCGAGTCCAAAATTCAGCGATTCCCCATCTCAGCCCAGAAAGCAGGTAGAACAAGTTTTGTGGTGCCTTTCAGCTGCCTACCGGGGTAGTGTAAAAACTACCAACAGAACTCCTTTCTGGCACCTTCCCCGGTGGAGTTGTGCATGGGGTGTGTTTGGAACATTTTGTCACCAGCCGAGTCCAAAATTCAGCCGTTCCCCATCTCAGCCCAGAAAGCAGGTACAACAAGTTTTGTGGTGCCTTTCTCTTGCCTACCGGGGTAGTGTAAAAACTACCAACGGAACTCGATTCTGGCACCTTCCCCGGTGGAGGTGTGCATGGGGTGTGTTTGGAACATTTTGTCACCAGCCGAGTCCAAAATTCAGCGATTCCCCATCTCAGCCCAGAAAGCAGGTAGAACAAGTTTTGTGGTGCCTTTCAGGTGCCTACCGGGGTAGTGTAAAAACTACCAACAGAACTCGTTTCTGGCACCTTCCCCGGTGGAGTTGTGCATGGGGTGTGTTTGGAACATTTTGTCACCAGCCGAGTCCAAAATTCAGCGATTCCCCATCTCAGCCCAGAAAGCAGGTAGAACAAGTTTTGTGGTGCCTTTCAGCTGCCTACCGGGGTAGTGTAAAAACTACCAACAGAACTCGTTTCTGGCACCTTCCCCGGTGGAGTTGTGCATGGGGTGTGTTTGGAACATTTTGTCACCAGCCGAGTCCAAAATTCAGCGATTCCCCATCTCAGCCCAGAAAGCAGGTAGAACAAGTTTTGTGGTGCCTTTCAGCTGCCTACCGGGGTAGTGTAAAAACTACCAACAGAACTCGTTTCTGGCACCTTCCCCGGTGGAGTTGTGCATGGGGTGTGTTTGGAACATTTTGTCACCAGCCGAGTCCAAAATTCAGCGATTCCCCATCTCAGCCCAGAAAGCAGGTAGAACAAGTTTTGTGGTGCCTTTCAGCTGCCTACCGGGGTAGTGTAAAAACTACCAACGGAACTCGTTTCTGGCACCTTCCCCGGTGGAGTTGTGCATGGGGTGTGTTTGGAACATTTTGTCACCAGCCGAGTCCAAAATTCAGCGATTCCCCATCTCAGCCCAGAAAGCAGGTAGAACAAGTTTTGTGGTGCCTTTCAGCTGCCTACCGGGGTAGTGTAAAAACTACCAACAGAACTCGTTTCTGGCACCTTCCCCGGTGGAGTTGTGCATGGGGTGTGTTTGGAACATTTTGTCACCAGCCGAGTCCAAAATTCAGCGATTCCCCATCTCAGCCCAGAAAGCAGGTAGAACAAGTTTTGTGGTGCCTTTCAGCTGCCTACCGGGGTAGTGTAAAAACTACCAACAGAACTCGTTTCTGGCACCTTCCCCGGTGGAGTTGTGCATGGGGTGTGTTTGGAACATTTTGTCACCAGCCGAGTCCAAAATTCAGCGATTCCCCATCTCAGCCCAGAAAGCAGGTAGAACAAGTTTTGTGGTGCCTTTCAGCTGCCTACCGGGGTAGTGTAAAAACTACCAACGGAACTCGTTTCTGGCACCTTCCCCGGTGGAGTTGTGCATGGGGTGTGTTTGGAACATTTTGTCACCAGCCGAGTCCAAAATTCAGCGATTCCCCATCTCAGCCCAGAAAGCAGGTAGAACAAGTTTTGTGGTGCCTTTCAGCTGCCTACCGGGGTAGTGTAAAAACTACCAACAGAACTCGTTTCTGGCACCTTCCCCGGTGGAGTTGTGCATGGGGTGTGTTTGGAACATTTTGTCACCAGCCGAGTCCAAAATTCAGCGATTCCCCATCTCAGCCCAGAAAGCAGGTAGAACAAGTTTTGTGGTGCCTTTCAGCTGCCTACCGGGGTAGTGTAAAAACTACCAACGGAACTCGTTTCTGGCACCTTCCCCGGTGGAGTTGTGCATGGGGTGTGTTTGGAACATTTTGTCACCAGCCGAGTCCAAAATTCAGCGATTCCCCATCTCAGCCCAGAAAGCAGGTAGAACAAGTTTTGTGGTGCCTTTCAGCTGCCTACCGGGGTAGTGTAAAAACTACCAACGGAACTCGTTTCTGGCACCTTCCCCGGTGGAGTTGTGCATGGGATGTGTTTGGAACATTTTGTCACCAGCCGAGTCCAAAATTCAGCGATTCCCCATCTCAGCCCAGAAAGCAGGTAGAACAAGTTTTGTGGTGCCTTTCAGCTGCCTACCGGGGTAGTGTAAAAACTACCAACAGAACTCGTTTCTGGCACCTTCCCCGGTGGAGTTGTGCATGGGGTGTGTTTGGAACATTTTGTCACCAGCCGAGTCCAAAATTCAGCGATTCCCCATCTCAGCCCAGAAAGCAGGTAGAACAAGTTTTGTGGTGCCTTTCAGCTGCCTACCGGGGTAGTGTAAAAACTACCAACAGAACTCGTTTCTGGCACCTTCCCCGGTGGAGGTGTGCATGGGGTGTGTTTGGAACATTTTGTCACCAGCCGAGTCCAAAATTCAGCGATTCCCCATCTCAGCCCAGAAAGCAGGTAGAACAAGTTTTGTGGTGCCTTTCAGCTGCCTACCGGGGTAGTGTAAAAACTACCAACAGAACTCGTTTCTGGCACCTTCCCCGGTGGAGTTGTGCATGGGGTGTGTTTGGAACATTTTGTCACCAGCCGAGTCCAAAATTCAGCGATTCCCCATCTCAGCCCAGAAAGCAGGTAGAACAAGTTTTGTGGTGCCTTTCAGCTGCCTACCGGGGTAGTGTAAAAACTACCAACAGAACTCGTTTCTGGCACCTTCCCCGGTGGAGTTGTGCATGGGGTGTGTTTGGAACATTTTGTCACCAGCCGAGTCCAAAATTCAGCGATTCCCCATCTCAGCCCAGAAAGCAGGTAGAACAAGTTTTGTGGTGCCTTTCAGCTGCCTACCGGGGTAGTGTAAAAACTACCAACAGAACTCGTTTCTGGCACCTTCCCCGGTGGAGTTGTGCATGGGGTGTGTTTGGAACATTTTGTCACCAGCCGAGTCCAAAATTCAGCGATTCCCCATCTCAGCCCAGAAAGCAGGTAGAACAAGTTTTGTGGTGCCTTTCAGCTGCCTACCGGGGTAGTGTAAAAACTACCAACAGAACTCGTTTCTGGCACCTTCCCCGGTGGAGTTGTGCATGGGGTGTGTTTGGAACATTTTGTCACCAGCCGAGTCCAAAATTCAGCGATTCCCCATCTCAGCCCAGAAAGCAGGTAGAACAAGTTTTGTGGTGCCTTTCAGCTGCCTACCGGGGTAGTGTAAAAACTACCAACGGAACTCGTTTCTGGCACCTTCCCCGGTGGAGTTGTGCATGGGGTGTGTTTGGAACATTTTGTCACCAGCCGAGTCCAAAATTCAGCGATTCCCCATCTCAGCCCAGAAAGCAGGTAGAACAAGTTTTGTGGTGCCTTTCAGCTGCCTACCGGGGTAGTGTAAAAACTACCAACGGAACTCGTTTCTGGCACCTTCCCCGGTGGAGTTGTGCATGGGGTGTGTTTGGAACATTTTGTCACCAGCCGAGTCCAAAATTCAGCGATTCCCCATCTCAGCCCAGAAAGCAGGTAGAACAAGTTTTGTGGTGCCTTTCAGCTGCCTACCGGGGTAGTGTAAAAACTACCAACGGAACTCGTTTCTGGCACCTTCCCCGGTGGAGTTGTGCATGGGGTGTGTTTGGAACATTTTGTCACCAGCCGAGTCCAAAATTCAGCGATTCCCCATCTCAGCCCAGAAAGCAGGTAGAACAAGTTTTGTGGTGCCTTTCAGCTGCCTACCGGGGTAGTGTAAAAACTACCAACAGAACTCGTTTCTGGCACCTTCCCCGGTGGAGTTGTGCATGGGGTGTGTTTGGAACATTTTGTCACCAGCCGAGTCCAAAATTCAGCGATTCCCCATCTCAGCCCAGAAAGCAGGTAGAACAAGTTTTGTGGTGCCTTTCAGCTGCCTACCGGGGTACTGTAAAAACTACCAACAGAACTCGTTTCTGGCACCTTCCCCGGTGGAGTTGTGCATGGGGTGTGTTTGGAACATTTTGTCACCAGCCGAGTCCAAAATTCAGCGATTCCCCATCTCAGCCCAGAAAGCAGGTAGAACAAGTTTTGTGGTGCCTTTCAGCTGCCTACCGGGGTAGTGTAAAAACTACCAACGGAACTCGTTTCTGGCACCTTCCCCGGTGGAGTTGTGCATGGGGTGTGTTTGGAACATTTTGTCACCAGCCGAGTCCAAAATTCAGCGATTCCCCATCTCAGCCCAGAAAGCAGGTAGAACAAGTTTTGTGGTGCCTTTCAGCTGCCTACCGGGGTAGTGTAAAAACTACCAACGGAACTCGTTTCTGGCACCTTCCCCGGTGGAGTTGTGCATGGGGTGTGTTTGGAACATTTTGTCACCAGCCGAGTCCAAAATTCAGCGATTCCCCATCTCAGCCCAGAAAGCAGGTAGAACAAGTTTTGTGGTGCCTTTCAGCTGCCTACCGGGGTAGTGTAAAAACTACCAACAGAACTCGTTTCTGGCACCTTCCCCGGTGGAGTTGTGCATGGGGTGTGTTTGGAACATTTTGTCACCAGCCGAGTCCAAAATTCAGCGATTCCCCATCTCAGCCCAGAAAGCAGGTAGAACAAGTTTTGTGGTGCCTTTCAGCTGCCTACCGGGGTAGTGTAAAAACTACCAACAGAACTCGTTTCTGGCACCTTCCCCGGTGGAGTTGTGCATGGGGTGTGTTTGGAACATTTTGTCACCAGCCGAGTCCAAAATTCAGCGATTCCCCATCTCAGCCCAGAAAGCAGGTAGAACAAGTTTTGTGGTGCCTTTCAGCTGCCTACCGGGGTAGTGTAAAAACTACCAACAGAACTCGTTTCTGGCACCTTCCCCGGTGGAGTTGTGCATGGGGTGTGTTTGGAACATTTTGTCACCAGCCGAGTCCAAAATTCAGCGATTCCCCATCTCAGCCCAGAAAGCAGGTAGAACAAGTTTTGTGGTGCCTTTCAGCTGCCTACCGGGGTAGTGTAAAAACTACCAACGGAACTCGTTTCTGGCACCTTCCCCGGTGGAGTTGTGCATGGGGTGTGTTTGGAACATTTTGTCACCAGCCGAGTCCAAAATTCAGCGATTCCCCATCTCAGCCCAGAAAGCAGGTAGAACAAGTTTTGTGGTGCCTTTCAGCTGCCTACCGGGGTAGTGTAAAAACTACCAACGGAACTCGTTTCTGGCACCTTCCCCGGTGGAGTTGTGCATGGGGTGTGTTTGGAACATTTTGTCACCAGCCGAGTCCAAAATTCAGCGATTCCCCATCTCAGCCCAGAAAGCAGGTAGAACAAGTTTTGTGGTGCCTTTCAGCTGCCTACCGGGGTAGTGTAAAAACTACCAACAGAACTCGTTTCTGGCACCTTCCCCGGTGGAGTTGTGCATGGGGTGTGTTTGGAACATTTTGTCACCAGCCGAGTCCAAAATTCAGCGATTCCCCATCTCAGCCCAGAAAGCAGGTAGAACAAGTTTTGTGGTGCCTTTCAGCTGCCTACCGGGGTAGTGTAAAAACTACCAACAGAACTCGTTTCTGGCACCTTCCCCGGTGGAGTTGTGCATGGGGTGTGTTTGGAACATTCTGTCACCAGCCGAGTCCAAAATTCAGCTGTTCCCCATCTCTAGCCCAGGAAGCAGATAAGAAAAGGTTTAATGGTGCCTTTCAGCTGCCTACCGGGGTAGTGTAAAAACTACCAACAGAACTCGTTTCTGGCACCTTCCCCGGTGGAGTTGTGCATGGGGTGTGTTTGGAACATTTTGTCACCAGCCGAGTCCAAAATTCAGCGATTCCCCATCTCAGCCCAGAAAGCAGGTAGAACAAGTTTTGTGGTGCCTTTCAGCTGCCTACCGGGGTAGTGTAAAAACTACCAACAGAACTCCTTTCTGGCACCTTCCCCGGTGGAGTTGTGCATGGGGTGTGTTTGGAACATTTTGTTACCAGCCGAGTCCAAAATTCAGCGATTCCCCATCTCAGCCCAGAAAGCAGGTAGAACAAGTTTTGTGGTGCCTTTCAGCTGCCTACCGGGGTAGTGTAAAAACTACCAACAGAACTCGTTTCTGGCACCTTCCCCGGTGGAGTTGTGCATGGGGTGTGTTTGGAACATTTTGTCACCAGCCGAGTCCAAAATTCAGCGATTCCCCATCTCAGCCCAGAAAGCAGGTAGAACAAGTTTTGTGGTGCCTTTCAGCTGCCTACCGGGGTAGTGTAAAAACTACCAACAGAACTCGTTTCTGGCACCTTCCCCGGTGGAGTTGTGCATGGGGTGTGTTTGGAACATTTTGTCACCAGCCGAGTCCAAAATTCAGCGATTCCCCATCTCAGCCCAGAAAGCAGGTAGAACAAGTTTTGTGGTGCCTTTCAGCTGCCTACCGGGGTAGTGTAAAAACTACCAACAGAACTCGTTTCTGGCACCTTCCCCGGTGGAGTTGTGCATGGGGTGTGTTTGGAACATTTTGTCACCAGCCGAGTCGAAAATTCAGCGATTCCCCATCTCAGCCCAGAAAGCAGGTAGAACAAGTTTTGTGGTGCCTTTCAGCTGCCTACCGGGGTAGTGTAAAAACTACCAACGGAACTCGTTTCTGGCACCTTCCCCGGTGGAGTTGTGCATGGGGTGTGTTTGGAACATTTTGTCACCAGCCGAGTCCAAAATTCAGCGATTCCCCATCTCAGCCCAGAAAGCAGGTAGAACAAGTTTTGTGGTGCCTTTCAGGTGCCTACCGGGGTAGTGTAAAAACTACCAACAGAACTCGTTTCTGGCACCTTCCCCGGTGGAGTTGTGCATGGGGTGTGTTTGGAACATTTTGTCACCAGCCGAGTCGAAAATTCAGCGATTCCCCATCTCAGCCCAGAAAGCAGGTAGAACAAGTTTTGTGGTGCCTTTCAGCTGCCTACCGGGGTAGTGTAAAAACTACCAACAGAACTCGTTTCTGGCACCTTCCCCGGTGGAGTTGTGCATGGGGTGTGTTTGGAACATTTTGTCACCAGCCGAGTCCAAAATTCAGCGATTCCCCATCTCAGCCCAGAAAGCAGGTAGAACAAGTTTTGTGGTGCCTTTCTCTTGCCTACCGGGGTAGTGTAAAAACTACCAACAGAACTCGTTTCTGGCACCTTCCCCGGTGGAGTTGTGCATGGGGGTGTGTTTGGAACATTTTGTCACCAGCCGAGTCCAAAATTCAGCGATTCCCCATCTCAGCCCAGAAAGCAGGTAGAACAAGTTTTGTGGTGCCTTTCAGCTGCCTACCGGGGTAGTGTAAAAACTACCAACAGAACTCGTTTCTGGCACCTTCCCCGGTGGAGTTGTGCATGGGGTGTGTTTGGAACATTTTGTCACCAGCCGAGTCCAAAATTCAGCTCTTCCCCATCTCAGCCCAGAAAGCAGGTAGAACAAGTTTTGTGGTGCCTTTCAGCTGCCTACCGGGGTAGTGTAAAAACTACCAACAGAACTCCTTTCTGGCACCTTCCCCGGTGGAGTTGTGAATGGGGTGTGTTTGGAACATTTTGTCACCAGCCGAGTCCAAAATTCAGCCGTTCCCCATCTCAGCCCAGAAAGCAGGTACAACAAGTTTTGTGGTGCCTTTCTCTTGCCTACCGGGGTAGTGTAAAAACTACCAACGGAACTCGATTCTGGCACCTTCCCCGGTGGAGTTGTGCATGGGGTGTGTTTGGAACATTTTGTCACCAGCCGAGTCCAAAATTCAGCGATTCCCCATCTCAGCCCAGAAAGCAGGTAGAACAAGTTTTGTGGTGCCTTTCAGCTGCCTACCGGGGTAGTGTAAAAACTACCAACAGAACTCGTTTTTGGCACCTTCCCCGGTGGAGGTGTGCATGGGGTGTGTTTGGAACATTTTGTCACCAGCCGAGTCCAAAATTCAGCGATTCTCCATCTCAGCCCAGAAAGCAGGTACAACAAGTTTTGTGGTGCCTTTCTCTTGCCTACCGGGGTAGTGTAAAAACTACCAACAGAACTCGTTTCTGGCACCTTCCCCGGTGGAGTTGTGCATGGGGTGTGTTTGGAACATTTTGTCACCAGCCGAGTCCAAAATTCAGCGATTCCCCATCTCAGCCCAGAAAGCAGGTAGAAGAAGTTTTGTGGTGCCTTTCAGCTGCCTACTGGGGTAGTGTAAAAACTACCAACGGAACTCGTTTCTGGCACCTTCCCCGGTGGAGTTGTGCATGGGGTGTGTTTGGAACATTTTGTCAGCAGCCGAGTCCAAAATTCAGCGATTCCCCATCTCAGCCCAGAAAGCAGGTAGAACAAGTTTTGTGGTGCCTTTCAGCTGCCTACCGGGGTAGTGTAAAAACTACCAACAGAACTCGTTTCTGGCACCTTCCCCGGTGGAGTTGTGCATGGGGTGTGTTTGGAACATTTTGTCACCAGCCGAGTCCAAAATTCAGCGATTCCCCATCTCAGCCCAGAAAGCAGGTAGAACAAGTTTTGTGGTGCCTTTCAGCTGCCTACCGGGGTAGTGTAAAAACTACCAACAGAACTCGTTTCTGGCACCTTCCCCGGTGGAGTTGTGCATGGGTGTGTTTGGATCATTTTGTCACCAGCCGAGTCCAAAATTCAGCGATTCCCCATCTCAGCCCAGAAAGCAGGTAGAACAAGTTTTGTGGTGCCTTTCAGGTGCCTACCGGGGTAGTGTAAAAACTACCAACAGAACTCGTTTCTGGCACCTTCCCCGGTGGAGTTGTGCATGGGGTGTGTTTGGAACATTTTGTCACCAGCCGAGTCCAAAATTCAGCGATTCCCCATCTCAGCCCAGAAAGCAGGTAGAACAAGTTTTGTGGTGCCTTTCTCTTGCCTACCGGGGTAGTGTAAAAACTACCAACAGAACTCGTTTCTGGCACCTTCCCCGGTGGAGTTGTGCATGGGGTGTGTTTGGAACATTTTGTCACCAGCCGAGTCCAAAATTCAGCGATTCCCCATCTCAGCCCAGAAAGCAGGTAGAACAAGTTTTGTGGTGCCTTTCAGCTGCCTACCGGGGTAGTGTAAAAACTACCAACAGAACTCGTTTCTGGCACCTTCCCCGGTGGAGTTGTGCATGGGGTGTGTTTGGAACATTTTGTCACCAGCCGAGTCCAAAATTCAGCTCTTCCCCATCTCAGCCCAGAAAGCAGGTAGAACAAGTTTTGTGGTGCCTTTCAGCTGCCTACCGGGGTAGTGTAAAAACTACCAACAGAACTCGTTTCTGGCACCTTCCCCGGTGGAGTTGTGCATGGGGTGTGTTTGGAACATTTTGTTACCAGCCGAGTCCAAAATTCAGCGATTCCCCATCTCAGCCCAGAAAGCAGGTAGAACAAGTTTTGTGGTGCCTTTCAGCTGCCTACCGGGGTAGTGTAAAAACTACCAACGGAACTCGTTTCTGGCACCTTCCCCGGTGGAGTTGTGCATGGGGTGTGTTTGGAACATTTTGTCACCAGCCGAGTCCAAAATTCAGCGATTCCCCATCTCAGCCCAGAAAGCAGGTAGAACAAGTTTTGTGGTGCCTTTCAGCTGCCTACCGGGGTAGTGTAAAAACTACCAACAGAACTCGTTTCTGGCACCTTCCCCGGTGGAGTTGTGCATGGGGTGTGTTTGGAACATTTTGTCACCAGCCGAGTCCAAAATTCAGCGATTCCCCATCTCAGCCCAGAAAGCAGGTAGAACAAGTTTTGTGGTGCCTTTCAGCTGCCTACCGGGGTAGTGTAAAAACTACCAACAGAACTCGTTTCTGGCACCTTCCCCGGTGGAGTTGTGCATGGGGTGTGTTTGGAACATTTTGTCAGCAGCCGAGTCCAAAATTCAGCGATTCCCCATCTCAGCCCAGAAAGCAGGTAGAACAAGTTTTGTGGTGCCTTTCAGCTGCCTACCGGGGTAGTGTAAAAACTACCAACAGAACTCGTTTCTGGCACCTTCCCCGGTGGAGTTGTGCATGGGGTGTGTTTGGAACATTTTGTCACCAGCCGAGTCCAAAATTCAGCGATTCCCCATCTCAGCCCAGAAAGCAGGTAGAACAAGTTTTGTGGTGCCTTTCAGCTGCCTACCGGGGTAGTGTAAAAACTACCAACAGAACTCGTTTCTGGCACCTTCCCCGGTGGAGTTGTGCATGGGGTGTGTTTGGAACATTTTGTCACCAGCCGAGTCCAAAATTCAGCGATTCCCCATCTCAGCCCAGAAAGCAGGTAGAACAAGTTTTGTGGTGCCTTTCAGCTGCCTACCGGGGTAGTGTAAAAACTACCAACAGAACTCCTTTCTGGCACCTTCCCCGGTGGAGTTGTGCATGGGGTGTGTTTGGAACATTTTGTCACCAGCCGAGTCCAAAATTCAGCCGTTCCCCATCTCAGCCCAGAAAGCAGGTAGAACAAGTTTTGTGGTGCCTTTCAGCTGCCTATCGGGGTAGTGTAAAAACTACCAACAGAACTCGTTTCTGGCACCTTCCCCGGTGGAGTTGTGCATGGGGTGTGTTTGGAACATTTTGTCACCAGCCGAGTCCAAAATTCAGCGATTCCCCATCTCAGCCCAGAAAGCAGGTAGAACAAGTTTTGTGGTGCCTTTCAGCTGCCTACCGGGGTAGTGTAAAAACTACCAACAGAACTCGTTTCTGGCACCTTCCCCGGTGGAGTTGTGCATGGGGTGTGTTTGGAACATTTTGTTACCAGCCGAGTCCAAAATTCAGCGATTCCCCATCTCAGCCCAGAAAGCAGGTAGAACAAGTTTTGTGGTGCCTTTCAGCTGCCTACCGGGGTAGTGTAAAAACTACCAACGGAACTCGTTTCTGGCACCTTCCCCGGTGGAGTTGTGCATGGGGTGTGTTTGGAACATTTTGTCACCAGCCGAGTCCAAAATTCAGCGATTCCCCATCTCAGCCCAGAAAGCAGGTAGAACAAGTTTTGTGGTGCCTTTCAGCTGCCTACCGGGGTAGTGTAAAAACTACCAACAGAACTCGTTTCTGGCACCTTCCCCGGTGGAGTTGTGCATGGGGTGTGTTTGGAACATTTTGTCACCAGCCGAGTCCAAAATTCAGCGATTCCCCATCTCAGCCCAGAAAGCAGGTAGAACAAGTTTTGTGGTGCCTTTCAGCTGCCTACCGGGGTAGTGTAAAAACTACCAACAGAACTCGTTTCTGCCACCTTCCCCGGTGGAGTTGTGCATGGGGTGTGTTTGGAACATTTTGTCACCAGCCGAGTCCAAAATTCAGCGATTCCCCATCTCAGCCCAGAAAGCAGGTAGAACAAGTTTTGTGGTGCCTTTCAGCTGCCTACCGGGGTAGTGTAAAAACTACCAACAGAACTCGTTTCTGGCACCTTCCCCGGTGGAGTTGTGCATGGGGTGTGTTTGGAACATTTTGTCACCAGCCGAGTCCAAAATTCAGCGATTCCCCATCTCAGCCCAGAAAGCAGGTAGAACAAGTTTTGTGGTGCCTTTCAGCTGCCTACCGGGGTAGTGTAAAAACTACCAACAGAACTCGTTTCTGGCACCTTCCCCGGTGGAGTTGTGCATGGGGTGTGTTTGGAACATTTTGTCACCAGCCGAGTCCAAAATTCAGCGATTCCCCATCTCAGCCCAGAAAGCAGGTAGAACAAGTTTTGTGGTGCCTTTCAGCTGCCTACCGGGGTAGTGTAAAAACTACCAACAGAACTCGTTTCTGGCACCTTCCCCGGTGGAGTTGTGCATGGGGTGTGTTTGGAACATTTTGTCACCAGCCGAGTCCAAAATTCAGCGATTCCCCATCTCAGCCCAGAAAGCAGGTAGAACAAGTTTTGTGGTGCCTTTCAGCTGCCTACCGGGGTAGTGTAAAAACTACCAACAGAACTCGTTTCTGGCACCTTCCCCGGTGGAGTTGTGCATGGGGTGTGTTTGGAACATTTTGTCACCAGCCGAGTCCAAAATTCAGCGATTCCCCATCTCAGCCCAGAAAGCAGGTAGAACAAGTTTTGTGGTGCCTTTCAGCTGCCTACCGGGGTAGTGTAAAAACTACCAACAGAACTCGTTTCTGGCACCTTCCCCGGTGGAGTTGTGCATGGGGTGTGTTTGGAACATTTTGTCACCAGCCGAGTCCAAAATTCAGCGATTCCCCATCTCAGCCCAGAAAGCAGGTAGAACAAGTTTTGTGGTGCCTTTCAGCTGCCTACCGGGGTAGTGTAAAAACTACCAACAGAACTCGTTTCTGGCACCTTCCCCGGTGGAGTTGTGCATGGGGTGTGTTTGGAACATTTTGTCACCAGCCGAGTCCAAAATTCAGCGATTCCCCATCTCAGCCCAGAAAGCAGGTAGAACAAGTTTTGTGGTGCCTTTCAGCTGCCTACCGGGGTAGTGTAAAAACTACCAACAGAACTCGTTTCTGGCACCTTCCCCGGTGGAGTTGTGCATGGGGTGTGTTTGGAACATTTTGTCACCAGCCGAGTCCAAAATTCAGCGATTCCCCATCTCAGCCCAGAAAGCAGGTAGAACAAGTTTTGTGGTGCCTTTCAGCTGCCTACCGGGGTAGTGTAAAAACTACCAACAGAACTCGTTTCTGGCACCTTCCCCGGTGGAGTTGTGCATGGGGTGTGTTTGGAACATTTTGTCACCAGCCGAGTCCAAAATTCAGCGATTCCCCATCTCAGCCCAGAAAGCAGGTAGAACAAGTTTTGTGGTGCCTTTCAGCTGCCTACCGGGGTAGTGTAAAAACTACCAACAGAACTCGTTTCTGGCACCTTCCCCGGTGGAGTTGTGCATGGGGTGTGTTTGGAACATTTTGTCACCAGCCGAGTCCAAAATTCAGCGATTCCCCATCTCAGCCCAGAAAGCAGGTAGAACAAGTTTTGTGGTGCCTTTCAGCTGCCTACCGGGGTAGTGTAAAAACTACCAACAGAACTCGTTTCTGGCACCTTCCCCGGTGGAGTTGTGCATGGGGTGTGTTTGGAACATTTTGTCACCAGCCGAGTCCAAAATTCAGCGATTCCCCATCTCAGCCCAGAAAGCAGGTAGAACAAGTTTTGTGGTGCCTTTCAGCTGCCTACCGGGGTAGTGTAAAAACTACCAACAGAACTCGTTTCTGGCACCTTCCCCGGTGGAGTTGTGCATGGGGTGTGTTTGGAACATTTTGTCACCAGCCGAGTCCAAAATTCAGCGATTCCCCATCTCAGCCCAGAAAGCAGGTAGAACAAGTTTTGTGGTGCCTTTCAGCTGCCTACCGGGGTAGTGTAAAAACTACCAACAGAACTCGTTTCTGGCACCTTCCCCGGTGGAGTTGTGCATGGGGTGTGTTTGGAACATTTTGTCACCAGCCGAGTCCAAAATTCAGCGATTCCCCATCTCAGCCCAGAAAGCAGGTAGAACAAGTTTTGTGGTGCCTTTCAGCTGCCTACCGGGGTAGTGTAAAAACTACCAACAGAACTCGTTTCTGGCACCTTCCCCGGTGGAGTTGTGCATGGGGTGTGTTTGGAACATTTTGTCACCAGCCGAGTCCAAAATTCAGCGATTCCCCATCTCAGCCCAGAAAGCAGGTAGAACAAGTTTTGTGGTGCCTTTCAGCTGCCTACCGGGGTAGTGTAAAAACTACCAACAGAACTCGTTTCTGGCACCTTCCCCGGTGGAGTTGTGCATGGGGTGTGTTTGGAACATTTTGTCACCAGCCGAGTCCAAAATTCAGCGATTCCCCATCTCAGCCCAGAAAGCAGGTAGAACAAGTTTTGTGGTGCCTTTCTCTTGCCTACCGGGGTAGTGTAAAAACTACCAACAGAACTCGTTTCTGGCACCTTCCCCGGTGGAGTTGTGCATGGGGTGTGTTTGGAACATTTTGTCAGCAGCCGAGTCCAAAATTCAGCGATTCCCCATCTCAGCCCAGAAAGCAGGTAGAACAAGTTTTGTGGTGCCTTTCAGCTGCCTACCAGGGTAGTGTAAAAACTACCAACAGAACTCGTTTCTGGCACCTTCCCCGGTGGAGTTGTGCATGGGGTGTGTTTGGAACATTTTGTCACCAGCCGAGTCCAAAATTCAGCGATTCCCCATCTCAGCCCAGAAAGCAGGTAGAACAAGTTTTGTGGTGCCTTTCAGCTGCCTACCGGGGTAGTGTAAAAACTACCAACAGAACTCGTTTCTGGCACCTTCCCCGGTGGAGGTGTGCATGGGGTGTGTTTGGAACATTTTGTCACCAGCCGAGTCCAAAATTCAGCGATTCCCCATCTCAGCCCAGAAAGCAGGTAGAACAAGTTTTGTGGTGCCTTTCAGCTGCCTACCGGGGTAGTGTAAAAACTACCAACAGAACTCATTTCTGGCACCTTCCCCGGTGGAGTTGTGCATGGGGTGTGTTTGGAACATTTTGTCACCAGCCGAGTCCAAAATTCAGCGATTCCCCATCTCAGCCCAGAAAGCAGGTAGAACAAGTTTTGTGGTGCCTTTCAGCTGCCTACCGGGGTAGTGTAAAAACTACCAACAGAACTCGTTTCTGGCACCTTCCCCGGTGGAGTTGTGCATGGGGTGTGTTTGGAACATTTTGTCAGCAGCCGAGTCCAAAATTCAGCGATTCCCCATCTCAGCCCAGAAAGCAGGTAGAACAAGTTTTGTGGTGCCTTTCAGCTGCCTACCGGGGTAGTGTAAAAACTACCAACAGAACTCGTTTCTGGCACCTTCCCCGGTGGAGTTGTGCATGGGGTGTGTTTGGAACATTTTGTCACCAGCCGAGTCCAAAATTCAGCGATTCCCCATCTCAGCCCAGAAAGCAGGTAGAACAAGTTTTGTGGTGCCTTTCAGCTGCCTACCGGGGTAGTGTAAAAACTACCAACAGAACTCGTTTCTGGCACCTTCCCCGGTGGAGTTGTGCATGGGGTGTGTTTGGAACATTTTGTCACCAGCCGAGTCCAAAATTCAGCTCTTCCCCATCTCAGCCCAGAAAGCAGGTAGAACAAGTTTTGTGGTGCCTTTCAGCTGCCTACCGGGGTAGTGTAAAAACTACCAACAGAACTCGTTTCTGGCACCTTCCCCGGTGGAGTTGTGCATGGGGTGTGTTTGGAACATTTTGTCACCAGCCGAGTCCAAAATTCAGCGATTCCCCATCTCAGCCCAGAAAGCAGGCAGAACAAGTTTTGTGGTGCCTTTCAGCTGCCTACCGGGGTAGTGTAAAAACTACCAACAGAACTCGTTTCTGGCACCTTCCCCGGTGGAGTTGTGCATGGGGTGTGTTTGGAACATTTTGTCACCAGCCGAGTCCAAAATTCAGCGATTCCCCATCTCAGCCCAGAAAGCAGGTAGAACAAGTTTTGTGGTGCCTTTCAGCTGCCTACCGGGGTAGTGTAAAAACTACCAACAGAACTCGTTTCTGGCACCTTCCCCGGTGGAGTTGTGCATGGGGTGTGTTTGGAACATTTTGTCACCAGCCGAGTCCAAAATTCAGCGATTCCCCATCTCAGCCCAGAAAGCAGGTAGAACAAGTTTTGTGGTGCCTTTCAGCTGCCTACCGGGGTAGTGTAAAAACTACCAACAGAACTCGTTTCTGGCACCTTCCCCGGTGGAGTTGTGCATGGGGTGTGTTTGGAACATTTTGTCACCAGCCGAGTCGAAAATTCAGCGATTCCCCATCTCAGCCCAGAAAGCAGGTAGAACAAGTTTTGTGGTGCCTTTCAGCTGCCTACCGGGGTAGTGTAAAAACTACCAACAGAACTCGTTTCTGGCACCTTCCCCGGTGGAGTTGTGCATGGGGTGTGTTTGGAACATTTTGTCACCAGCCGAGTCCAAAATTCAGCGATTCCCCATCTCAGCCCAGAAAGCAGGTAGAACAAGTTTTGTGGTGCCTTTCAGCTGCCTACCGGGGTAGTGTAAAAACTACCAACGGAACTCGTTTCTGGCACCTTCCCCGGTGGAGTTGTGCATGGGGTGTGTTTGGAACATTTTGTCACCAGCCGAGTCCAAAATTCAGCGATTCCCCATCTCAGCCCAGAAAGCAGGTAGAACAAGTTTTGTGGTGCCTTTCAGCTGCCTACCGGGGTAGTGTAAAAACTACCAACAGAACTCGTTTCTGGCACCTTCCCCGGTGGAGTTGTGCATGGGGTGTGTTTGGAACATTTTGTCACCAGCCGAGTCCAAAATTCAGCGATTCCCCATCTCAGCCCAGAAAGCAGGTAGAACAAGTTTTGTGGTGCCTTTCAGCTGCCTACCGGGGTAGTGTAAAAACTACCAACAGAACTCGTTTCTGCCACCTTCCCCGGTGGAGTTGTGCATGGGGTGTGTTTGGAACATTTTGTCACCAGCCGAGTCCAAAATTCAGCGATTCCCCATCTCAGCCCAGAAAGCAGGTAGAACAAGTTTTGTGGTGCCTTTCAGCTGCCTACCGGGGTAGTGTAAAAACTACCAACAGAACTCGTTTCTGGCACCTTCCCCGGTGGAGTTGTGCATGGGGTGTGTTTGGAACATTTTGTCACCAGCCGAGTCCAAAATTCAGCGATTCCCCATCTCAGCCCAGAAAGCAGGTAGAACAAGTTTTGTGGTGCCTTTCAGCTGCCTACCGGGGTAGTGTAAAAACTACCAACAGAACTCGTTTCTGGCACCTTCCCCGGTGGAGTTGTGCATGGGGTGTGTTTGGAACATTTTGTCACCAGCCGAGTCCAAAATTCAGCGATTCCCCATCTCAGCCCAGAAAGCAGGTAGAACAAGTTTTGTGGTGCCTTTCAGCTGCCTACCGGGGTAGTGTAAAAACTACCAACAGAACTCGTTTCTGGCACCTTCCCCGGTGGAGTTGTGCATGGGGTGTGTTTGGAACATTTTGTCACCAGCCGAGTCCAAAATTCAGCGATTCCCCATCTCAGCCCAGAAAGCAGGTAGAACAAGTTTTGTGGTGCCTTTCAGCTGCCTACCGGGGTAGTGTAAAAACTACCAACGGAACTCGTTTCTGGCACCTTCCCCGGTGGAGTTGTGCATGGGGTGTGTTTGGAACATTTTGTCACCAGCCGAGTCCAAAATTCAGCGATTCCCCATCTCAGCCCAGAAAGCAGGTAGAACAAGTTTTGTGGTGCCTTTCAGCTGCCTACCGGGGTAGTGTAAAAACTACCAACAGAACTCGTTTCTGGCACCTTCCCCGGTGGAGTTGTGCATGGGGTGTGTTTGGAACATTTTGTCACCAGCCGAGTCCAAAATTCAGCGATTCCCCATCTCAGCCCAGAAAGCAGGTAGAACAAGTTTTGTGGTGCCTTTCAGCTGCCTACCGGGGTAGTGTAAAAACTACCAACAGAACTCGTTTCTGCCACCTTCCCCGGTGGAGTTGTGCATGGGGTGTGTTTGGAACATTTTGTCACCAGCCGAGTCCAAAATTCAGCGATTCCCCATCTCAGCCCAGTAAGCAGGTAGAACAAGTTTTGTGGTGCCTTTCAGCTGCCTACCGGGGTAGTGTAAAAACTACCAACAGAACTCGTTTCTGGCACCTTCCCCGGTGGAGTTGTGCATGGGGTGTGTTTGGAACATTTTGTCACCAGCCGAGTCCAAAATTCAGCGATTCCCCATCTCAGCCCAGAAAGCAGGTAGAACAAGTTTTGTGGTGCCTTTCAGCTGCCTACCGGGGTAGTGTAAAAACTACCAACAGAACTCGTTTCTGGCACCTTCCCCGGTGGAGTTGTGCATGGGGTGTGTTTGGAACATTTTGTCACCAGCCGAGTCCAAAATTCAGCGATTCCCCATCTCAGCCCAGAAAGCAGGTAGAACAAGTTTTGTGGTGCCTTTCAGCTGCCTACCGGGGTAGTGTAAAAACTACCAACAGAACTCGTTTCTGGCACCTTCCCCGGTGGAGTTGTGCATGGGGTGTGTTTGGAACATTTTGTCACCAGCCGAGTCCAAAATTCAGCGATTCCCCATCTCAGCCCAGAAAGCAGGTAGAACAAGTTTTGTGGTGCCTTTCAGCTGCCTACCGGGGTAGTGTAAAAACTACCAACAGAACTCGTTTCTGGCACCTTCCCCGGTGGAGTTGTGCATGGGGTGTGTTTGGAACATTTTGTCACCAGCCGAGTCCAAAATTCAGCGATTCCCCATCTCAGCCCAGAAAGCAGGTAGAACAAGTTTTGTGGTGCCTTTCAGCTGCCTACCGGGGTAGTGTAAAAACTACCAACAGAACTCGTTTCTGGCACCTTCCCCGGTGGAGTTGTGCATGGGGTGTGTTTGGAACATTTTGTCACCAGCCGAGTCCAAAATTCAGCGATTCCCCATCTCAGCCCAGAAAGCAGGTAGAACAAGTTTTGTGGTGCCTTTCAGCTGCCTACCGGGGTAGTGTAAAAACTACCAACAGAACTCGTTTCTGGCACCTTCCCCGGTGGAGTTGTGCATGGGGTGTGTTTGGAACATTTTGTCACCAGCCAAGTCCAAAATTCAGCGATTCCCCATCTCAGCCCAGAAAGCAGGTAGAACAAGTTTTGTGGTGCCTTTCAGCTGCCTACCGGGGTAGTGTAAAAACTACCAACGGAACTCGTTTCTGGCACCTTCCCCGGTGGAGTTGTGCATGGGGTGTGTTTGGAACATTTTGTCAGCAGCCGAGTCCAAAATTCAGCGATTCCCCATCTCAGCCCAGAAAGCAGGTAGAACAAGTTTTGTGGTGCCTTTCAGCTGCCTACCGGGGTAGTGTAAAAACTACCAACAGAACTCGTTTCTGGCACCTTCCCCGGTGGAGTTGTGCATGGGGTGTGTTTGGAACATTTTGTCACCAGCCGAGTCCAAAATTCAGCGATTCCCCATCTCAGCCCAGAAAGCAGGTAGAACAAGTTTTGTGGTGCCTTTCTCTTGCCTACCGGGGTAGTGTAAAAACTACCAACAGAACTCGTTTCTGGCACCTTCCCCGGTGGAGTTGTGCATGGGGTGTGTTTGGAACATTTTGTCAGCAGCCGAGTCCAAAATTCAGCGATTCCCCATCTCAGCCCAGAAAGCAGGTAGAACAAGTTTTGTGGTGCCTTTCAGCTGCCTACCAGGGTAGTGTAAAAACTACCAACAGAACTCGTTTCTGGCACCTTCCCCGGTGGAGTTGTGCATGGGGTGTGTTTGGAACATTTTGTCACCAGCCGAGTCCAAAATTCAGCGATTCCCCATCTCAGCCCAGAAAGCAGGTAGAACAAGTTTTGTGGTGCCTTTCAGCTGCCTACCGGGGTAGTGTAAAAACTACCAACAGAACTCGTTTCTGGCACCTTCCCCGGTGGAGGTGTGCATGGGGTGTGTTTGGAACATTTTGTCACCAGCCGAGTCCAAAATTCAGCGATTCCCCATCTCAGCCCAGAAAGCAGGTAGAACAAGTTTTGTGGTGCCTTTCAGCTGCCTACCGGGGTAGTGTAAAAACTACCAACAGAACTCATTTCTGGCACCTTCCCCGGTGGAGTTGTGCATGGGGTGTGTTTGGAACATTTTGTCACCAGCCGAGTCCAAAATTCAGCGATTCCCCATCTCAGCCCAGAAAGCAGGTAGAACAAGTTTTGTGGTGCCTTTCAGCTGCCTACCGGGGTAGTGTAAAAACTACCAACAGAACTCGTTTCTGGCACCTTCCCCGGTGGAGTTGTGCATGGGGTGTGTTTGGAACATTTTGTCACCAGCCGAGTCCAAAATTCAGCGATTCCCCATCTCAGCCCAGAAAGCAGGTAGAACAAGTTTTGTGGTGCCTTTCAGCTGCCTACCGGGGTAGTGTAAAAACTACCAACAGAACTTGTTTCTGGCACCTTCCCCGGTGGAGTTGTGCATGGGGTGTGTTTGGAACATTTTGTCACCAGCCGAGTCCAAAATTCAGCGATTCCCCATCTCAGCCCAGAAAGCAGGTAGAACAAGTTTTGTGGTGCCTTTCAGCTGCCTACCGGGGTAGTGTAAAAACTACCAACAGAACTCGTTTCTGGCACCTTCCCCGGTGGAGTTGTGCATGGGGTGTGTTTGGAACATTTTGTCACCAGCCGAGTCCAAAATTCAGCGATTCCCCATCTCAGCCCAGAAAGCAGGTAGAACAAGTTTTGTGGTGCCTTTCAGCTGCCTACCGGGGTAGTGTAAAAACTACCAACAGAACTCGTTTCTGGCACCTTCCCCGGTGGAGTTGTGCATGGGGTGTGTTTGGAACATTTTGTCACCAGCCGAGTCGAAAATTCAGCGATTCCCCATCTCAGCCCAGAAAGCAGGCAGAACAAGTTTTGTGGTGCCTTTCAGCTGCCTACCGGGGTAGTGTAAAAACTACCAACAGAACTCGTTTCTGGCACCTTCCCCGGTGGAGTTGTGCATGGGGTGTGTTTGGAACATTTTGTCACCAGCCGAGTCCAAAATTCAGCGATTCCCCATCTCAGCCCAGAAAGCAGGTAGAACAAGTTTTGTGGTGCCTTTCAGCTGCCTACCGGGGTAGTGTAAAAACTACCAACAGAACTCGTTTCTGGCACCTTCCCCGGTGGAGTTGTGCATGGGGTGTGTTTGGAACATTTTGTCACCAGCCGAGTCCAAAATTCAGCGATTCCCCATCTCAGCCCAGAAAGCAGGTAGAACAAGTTTTGTGGTGCCTTTCAGCTGCCTACCGGGGTAGTGTAAAAACTACCAACAGAACTCGTTTCTGGCACCTTCCCCGGTGGAGTTGTGCATGGGGTGTGTTTGGAACATTTTGTCACCAGCCGAGTCCAAAATTCAGCGATTCCCCATCTCAGCCCAGAAAGCAGGTAGAACAAGTTTTGTGGTGCCTTTCAGCTGCCTACCGGGGTAGTGTAAAAACTACCAACAGAACTCGTTTCTGGCACCTTCCCCGGTGGAGTTGTGCATGGGGTGTGTTTGGAACATTTTGTCACCAGCCGAGTCCAAAATTCAGCGATTCCCCATCTCAGCCCAGAAAGCAGGTAGAACAAGTTTTGTGGTGCCTTTCAGCTGCCTACCGGGGTAGTGTAAAAACTACCAACAGAACTCGTTTCTGGCACCTTCCCCGGTGGAGGTGTGCATGGGGTGTGTTTGGAACATTTTGTCACCAGCCGAGTCCAAAATTCAGCGATTCCCCATCTCAGCCCAGAAAGCAGGTAGAACAAGTTTTGTGGTGCCTTTCAGCTGCCTACCGGGGTAGTGTAAAAACTACCAACAGAACTCGTTTCTGGCACCTTCCCCCGGTGGAGTTGTGCATGGGGTGTGTTTGGAACATTTTGTCACCAGCCGAGTCCAAAATTCAGCGATTTCCCCATCTCAGCCCAGAAAGCAGGTAGAACAAGTTTTGTGGTGCCTTTCAGCTGCCTACCGGGGTAGTGTAAAAACTACCAACAGAACTCGTTTCTGGCACCTTCCCCGGTGGAGTTGTGCATGGGGTGTGTTTGGAACATTTTGTCACCAGCCGAGTCCAAAATTCAGCGATTCCCCATCTCAGCCCAGAAAGCAGGTAGAACAAGTTTTGTGGTGCCTTTCTCTTGCCTACCGGGGTAGTGTAAAAACTACCAACAGAACTCGTTTCTGGCACCTTCCCCGGTGGAGTTGTGCATGGGGTGTGTTTGGAACATTTTGTCAGCAGCCGAGTCCAAAATTCAGCGATTCCCCATCTCAGCCCAGAAAGCAGGTAGAACAAGTTTTGTGGTGCCTTTCAGCTGGCCTACCAGGGTAGTGTAAAAACTACCAACAGAACTCGTTTCTGGCACCTTCCCCGGTGGAGTTGTGCATGGGGTGTGTTTGGAACATTTTGTCACCAAGCCGAGTCCAAAATTCAGCGATTCCCCATCTCAGCCCAGAAAGCAGGTAGAACAAGTTTTGTGGTGCCTTTCAGCTGCCTACCGGGGTAGTGTAAAAACTACCAACAGAACTCGTTTCTGGCACCTTCCCCGGTGGGAGGTGTGCATGGGGTGTGTTTGGAACATTTTGTCACCAGCCGAGTCCAAAATTCAGCGATTCCCCATCTCAGCCCAGAAAGCAGGTAGAACAAGTTTTGTGGTGCCTTTCAGCTGCCTACCGGGGTAGTGTAAAAACTACCAACAGAACTCGTTTCTGGCACCTTCCCCGGTGGAGTTGTGCATGGGGTGTGTTTGGAACATTTTGTCACCAGCCGAGTCGAAAATTCAGCGATTCCCCATCTCAGCCCAGAAAGCAGGTAGAACAAGTTTTGTGGTGCCTTTCAGCTGCCTACCGGGGTAGTGTAAAAAACTACCAACAGAACTCGTTTCTGGCACCTTCCCCGGTGGAGTTGTGCATGGGGTGTGTTTGGAACATTTTGTCAGCAGCCGAGTCCAAAATTCAGCGATTCCCCATCTCAGCCCAGAAAGCAGGTAGAACAAGTTTTGTGGTGCCTTTCAGCTGCCTACCGGGGTAGTGTAAAAACTACCAACAGAACTCGTTTCTGGCACCTTCCCCGGTGGAGTTGTGCATGGGGTGTGTTTGGAACATTTTGTCACCAGCCGAGTCCAAAATTCAGCGATTCCCCATCTCAGCCCAGAAAGCAGGTAGAACAAGTTTTGTGGTGCCTTTCAGCTGCCTACCGGGGTAGTGTAAAAACTACCAACAGAACTCGTTTCTGGCACCTTCCCCGGTGGAGTTGTGCATGGGGTGTGTTTGGAACATTTTGTCACCAGCCGAGTCCAAAATTCAGCGATTTCCCCATCTCAGCCCAGAAAGCAGGTAGAACAAGTTTTGTGGTGCCTTTCAGCTGCCTACCGGGGTAGTGTAAAAACTACCAACAGAACTCGTTTCTGGCACCTTCCCCGGTGGAGTTGTGCATGGGGTGTGTTTGGAACATTTTGTCACCAGCCGAGTCGAAAATTCAGCGATTCCCCCATCTCAGCCCAGAAAGCAGGCAGAACAAGTTTTGTGGTGCCTTTCAGCTGCCTACCGGGGTAGTGTAAAAACTACCAACAGAACTCCTTTCTGGCACCTTCCCCGGTGGAGTTGTGCATGGGGTGTGTTTGGAACATTTTGTCACCAGCCGAGTCCAAAATTCAGCGATTCCCCATCTCAGCCCAGAAAGCAGGTAGAACAAGTTTTGTGGTGCCTTTCAGCTGCCTACCGGGGTAGTGTAAAAACTACCAACAGAACTCGTTTCTGGCACCTTCCCCGGTGGAGTTGTGCATGGGGTGTGTTTGGAACATTTTGTCACCAGCCGAGTCCAAAATTCAGCGATTCCCCATCTCAGCCCAGAAAGCAGGTAGAACAAGTTTTGTGGTGCCTTTCAGCTGCCCTACCGGGGTAGTTGTAAAAACTACCAACAGAACTCGTTTTCTGGCACCTTCCCCGGTGGAGTTGTGCATGGGGTGTGTTTGGAACATTTTGTCAGCAGCCGAGTCCAAAATTCAGCGATTCCCCCATCTCAGCCCAGAAAGCAGGTAGAACAAGTTTTGTGGTGCCTTTCAGCTGCCTACCGGGGTAGTGTAAAAACTACCAACAGAACTCGTTTCTGGCACCTTCCCCGGTGGAGTTGTGCATGGGGTGTGTTTGGAACATTTTGTCACCAGCCGAGTCCAAAATTCAGCGATTCCCCATCTCAGCCCAGAAAGCAGGTAGAACAAGTTTTGTGGTGCCTTTCAGCTGCCTACCGGGGTAGTGTAAAAACTACCAACAGAACTCGTTTCTGGCACCTTCCCCGGTGGAGTTGTGCATGGGGTGTGTTTGGAACATTTTGTCACCAGCCGAGTCCAAAATTCAGCGATTCCCCATCTCAGCCCAGAAAGCAGGTAGAACAAGTTTTGTGGTGCCTTTCAGCTGCCTACCGGGGTAGTGTAAAAACTACCAACAGAACTCGTTTCTGGCACCTTCCCCGGTGGAGTTGTGCATGGGGTGTGTTTTGGAACATTTTGTCACCAGCCGAGTCGAAAATTCAGCGATTCCCCATCTCAGCCCAGAAAGCAGGCAGAACAAGTTTTGTGGTGCCTTCAGCTGCCTACCGGGGTAGTGTAAAAACTACCAACAGAACTCGTTTCTGGCACCTTCCCCGGTGGAGTTGTGCATGGGGTGTGTTTGGAACATTTTGTCACCAGCCGAGTCCAAAATTCAGCGATTCCCCATCTCAGCCCAGAAAGCAGGTAGAACAAGTTTTGTGGTGCCTTTCAGCTGCCTACCGGGGTAGTGTAAAAACTACCAACAGAACTCGTTTCTGGCACCTTCCCCGGTGGAGTTGTGCATGGGGTGTGTTTGGAACATTTTGTCACCAGCCGAGTCCAAAATTCAGCGATTCCCCATCTCAGCCCAGAAAGCAGGTAGAACAAGTTTTGTGGTGCCCTTTCAGCTGCCTACCGGGGTAGTGTAAAAACTACCAACAGAACTCGTTTCTGGCACCTTCCCCGGTGGAGTTGTGCATGGGGTGTGTTTGGAACATTTTGTCACCAGCCGAGTCCAAAATTCAGCGATTCCCCATCTCAGCCCAGAAAGCAGGTAGAACAAGTTTTGTGGTGCCTTTCAGCTGCCTACCGGGGTAGTGTAAAAACTACCAACAGAACTCGTTTCTGGCACCTTCCCCGGTGGAGTTGTGCATGGGGTGTGTTTGGAACATTTTGTCACCAGCCGAGTCCAAAATTCAGCGATTCCCCATCTCAGCCCAGAAAGCAGGTAGAACAAGTTTTGTGGTGCCTTTCAGCTGCCTACCGGGGTAGTGTAAAAACTACCAACAGAACTTGTTTCTGGCACCTTCCCCGGTGGAGGTGTGCATGGGGTGTGTTTGGAACATTTTGTCACCAGCCGAGTCCAAAATTCAGCGATTCCCCATCTCAGCCCAGAAAGCAGGGTAGAACAAGTTTTGTGGTGCCTTTCAGCTGCCTACCGGGGTAGTGTAAAAACTACCAACAGAACTCGTTTCTGGCACCTTCCCCGGTGGAGGTGTGCATGGGGTGTGTTTGGAACATTTTGTCACCAGCCGAGTCCAAAATTCAGCGATTCCCCATCTCAGCCCAGAAAGCAGGTAGAACAAGTTTTGTGGTGCCTTTCAGCTGCCTACCGGGGTAGTGTAAAAACTACCAACAGAACTCGTTTCTGGCACCTTCCCCGGTGGAGTTGTGCATGGGGTGTGTTTGGAACATTTTGTCACCAGCCGAGTCCAAAATTCAGCGATTCCCCATCTCAGCCCAGAAAGCAGGTAGAACAAGTTTTGTGGTGCCTTTCAGCTGCCTACCGGGGTAGTGTAAAAACTACCAACAGAACTCGTTTCTGGCACCTTCCCCGGTGGAGTTGTGCATGGGGTGTGTTTGGAACATTTTGTCACCAGCCGAGTCCAAAATTCAGCGATTCCCCATCTCAGCCCAGAAAGCAGGTAGAACAAGTTTTGTGGTGCCTTTCAGCTGCCTACCGGGGTACTGTAAAAACTACCAACAGAACTCGTTTCTGGCACCTTCCCCGGTGGAGTTGTGCATGGGGGTGTGTTTGGAACATTTTGTCACCAGCCGAGTCCAAAATTCAGCGATTCCCCATCTCAGCCCAGAAAGCAGGTAGAACAAGTTTTGTGGTGCCTTTCAGCTGCCTACCGGGGTAGTGTAAAAACTACCAACAGAACTCGTTTCTGGCACCTTCCCCGGTGGAGTTGTGCATGGGGTGTGTTTGGAACATTTTGTCACCAGCCGAGTCCCAAAATTCAGCGATTCCCCATCTCAGCCCAGAAAGCAGGTAGAACAAGTTTTGTGGTGCCTTTCAGCTGCCTACCGGGGTAGTGTAAAAACTACCAACAGAACTTGTTTCTGGCACCTTCCCCGGTGGAGGTGTGCATGGGGTGTGTTTGGAACATTTTGTCACCAGCCGAGTCCAAAATTCAGCGATTCCCCATCTCAGCCCAGAAAGCAGGTAGAACAAGTTTTGTGGTGCCTTTCAGCTGCCTACCGGGGTAGTGTAAAAACTACCAACAGAACTTGTTTCTGGCACCTTCCCCGGTGGAGTTGTGCATGGGGTGTGTTTGGAACATTTTGTCACCAGCCGAGTCCAAAATTCAGCGATTCCCCATCTCAGCCCAGAAAGCAGGTAGAACAAGTTTTGTGGTGCCTTTCAGCTGCCTACCGGGGTAGTGTAAAAACTACCAACAGAACTCGTTTCTGGCACCTTCCCCGGTGGAGTTGTGCATGGGGTGTGTTTGGAACATTTTGTCACCAGCCGAGTCCAAAATTCAGCGATTCCCCCATCTCAGCCCAGAAAGCAGGTAGAACAAGTTTTGTGGTGCCTTTCAGCTGCCTACCGGGGTAGTGTAAAAACTACCAACAGAACTCGTTTCTGGCACCTTCCCCGGTGGAGGTGTGCATGGGGTGTGTTTGGAACATTTTGTCACCAGCCGAGTCCAAATTCAGCGATTCCCCATCTCAGCCCAGAAAGCAGGTAGAACAAGTTTTGTGGTGCCTTTCAGCTGCCTACCGGGGTAGTGTAAAAACTACCAACAGAACTCGTTTCTGGCACCTTCCCGGTGGAGTTGTGCATGGGGTGTGTTTGGAACATTTTGTCACCAGCCGAGTCCAAAATTCAGCGATTCCCCATCTCAGCCCAGAAAGCAGGTAGAACAAGTTTTGTGGTGCCTTTCAGCTGCCTACCGGGGTAGTGTAAAAACTACCAACAGAACTCGTTTCTGGCACCTTCCCCGGTGGAGTTGTGCATGGGGTGTGTTTGGAACATTTTGTCACCAGCCGAGTCCAAAATTCAGCGATTCCCCATCTCAGCCCAGAAAGCAGGTAGAACAAGTTTTGTGGTGCCTTTCAGCTGCCTACCGGGGTAGTGTAAAAACTACCAACAGAACTTGTTTCTGGCACCTTCCCCGGTGGAGGTGTGCATGGGGTGTGTTTGGAACATTTTGTCACCAGCCGAGTCCAAAATTCAGCGATTCCCCATCTCAGCCCAGAAAGCAGGTAGAACAAGTTTTGTGGTGCCTTTCAGCTGCCTACCGGGGTAGTGTAAAAACTACCAACAGAACTCGTTTCTGGCACCTTCCCCGGTGGAGGTGTGCATGGGGTGTGTTTGGAACATTTTGTCACCAGCCGAGTCCAAAATTCAGCGATTCCCCATCTCAGCCCAGAAAGCAGGTAGAACAAGTTTTGTGGTGCCTTTCAGCTGCCTACCGGGGTAGTGTAAAAACTACCAACAGAACTCGTTTCTGGCACCTTCCCCGGTGGAGTTGTGCATGGGGTGTGTTTGGAACATTTTGTCACCAGCCGAGTCCAAAATTCAGCGATTCCCCATCTCAGCCCAGAAAGCAGGTAGAACAAGTTTTGTGGTGCCTTTCAGCTGCCTACCGGGGTAGTGTAAAAACTACCAACAGAACTCGTTTCTGGCACCTTCCCCCGGTGGAGTTGTGCATGGGGTGTGTTTGGAACATTTTGTCACCAGCCGAGTCCAAAATTCAGCGATTCCCCATCTCAGCCCAGAAAGCAGGTAGAACAAGTTTTGTGGTGCCTTTCAGCTGCCTACCGGGTAGTGTAAAAACTACCAACAGAACTCGTTTCTTGGCACCTTCCCCGGTGGAGTTGTGCATGGGGTGTGTTTGGAACATTTTGTCACCAGCCGAGTCCAAAATTCAGCGATTCCCCATCTCAGCCCAGAAAGCAGGTAGAACAAGTTTTGTGGTGCCTTTCAGCTGCCTACCGGGGTAGTGTAAAAACTACCAACAGAACTCGTTTCTGGCACCTTCCCCGGTGGAGTTGTGCATGGGGTGTGTTTGGAACATTTTGTCACCAGCCGAGTCCAAAATTCAGCGATTCCCCATCTCAGCCCAGAAAGCAGGTAGAACAAGTTTTGTGGTGCCTTTCAGCTGCCTACCGGGGTAGTGTAAAAACTACCAACAGAACTTGTTTCTGGCACCTTCCCCGGTGGAGGTGTGCATGGGGTGTGTTTGGAACATTTTGTCACCAGCCGAGTCCAAAATTCAGCGATTCCCCATCTCAGCCCAGAAAGCAGGTAGAACAAAGTTTTGTGGTGCCTTTCAGCTGCCTACCGGGGTAGTGTAAAAACTACCAACAGAACTCGTTTCTGGCACCTTCCCGGTGGAGTTGTGCATGGGGTGTGTTTGGAACATTTTGTCACCAGCCGAGTCCAAAATTCAGCGATTCCCCATCTCAGCCCAGAAAGCAGGTAGAACAAGTTTTGTGGTGCCTTTCAGCTGCCTACCGGGGTAGTGTAAAAACTACCAACAGAACTCGTTTCTGGCACCTTCCCCGGTGGAGGTGTGCATGGGGTGTGTTTGGAACATTTTGTCACCAGCCAGAGTCCAAAATTCAGCGATTCCCCATCTCAGCCCAGAAAGCAGGTAGAACAAGTTTTGTGGTGCCTTTCAGCTGCCTACCGGGGTAGTGTAAAAACTACCAACAGAACTCGTTTCTGGCACCTTCCCCGGTGGAGTTGTGCATGGGGTGTGTTTGGAACATTTTGTCACCAGCCGAGTAGCGATTCCCCATCTCAGCCCAGAAAGCAGGCAGAACAAGTTTTGTGGTGCCTTTCAGCTGCCTACCGGGGTAGTGTAAAAACTACCAACAGAACTCGTTTCTGGCACCTTCCCCGGTGGAGTTGTGCATGGGGTGTGTTTGGAACATTTTGTCACCAGCCGAGTCCAAAATTCAGCGATTCCCCATCTCAGCCCAGAAAGCAGGTAGAACAAGTTTTGTGGTGCCTTTCAGGTGCCTACCGGGGTAGTGTAAAAACTACAAACAGAACTCGTTTCTGGCACCTTCCCCGGTGGAGTTGTGCATGGGGTGTGTTTGGAACATTTTGTCACCAGCCGAGTCCAAAATTCAGCGATTCCCCATCTCAGCCCAGAAAGCAGGTAGAACAAGTTTTGTGGTGCCTTTCTCTTGCATACCGGGGTAGTGTAAAAACTACCAACAGAACTCGTTTCTGGCACCTTCCCCGGTGGAGTTGTGCATGGGGTGTGTTTGGAACATTTTGTCAGCAGCCGAGTCCAAAATTCAGCCGTTCCCCATCTCAGCCCAGAAAGCAGGTACAACAAGTTTTGTGGTGCCTTTCAGCTGCCTACCGGGGTAGTGTAAAAACTACCAACGGAACTCGATTCTGGCACCTTCCCCGGTGGAGTTGTGCATGGGGTGTGTTTGGAACATTTTGTCACCAGCCGAGTCCAAAATTCAGCGATTCCCCATCTCAGCCCAGAAAGCAGGTAGAACAAGTTTTGTGGTGCCTTTCAGCTGCCTACCGGGGTAGTGTAAAAACTACCAACAGAACTCGTTTCTGGCACCTTCCCCGGTGGAGTTGTGCATGGGGTGTGTTTGGAACATTTTGTCACCAGCCGAGTCCAAAATTCAGCGATTCCCCATCTCAGCCCAGAAAGCAGGCAGAACAAGTTTTGTGGTGCCTTTCAGCTGCCTACCGGGGTAGTGTAAAAACTACCAACAGAACTCGTTTCTGGCACCTTCCCCGGTGGAGTTGTGCATGGGGTGTGTTTGGAACATTTTGTCACCAGCCGAGTCCAAAATTCAGCGATTCCCCATCTCAGCCCAGAAAGCAGGTAGAACAAGTTTTGTGGTGCCTTTCAGCTGCCTACCGGGGTAGTGTAAAAACTACAAACAGAACTCGTTTCTGGCACCTTCCCCGGTGGAGTTGTGCATGGGGTGTGTTTGGAACATTTTGTCACCAGCCGAGTCCAAAATTCAGCGATTCCCCATCTCAGCCCAGAAAGCAGGTAGAACAAGTTTTGTGGTGCCTTTCTCTTGCCTACCGGGGTAGTGTAAAAACTACCAACAGAACTCATTTCTGGCACCTTCCCCGGTGGAGTTGTGCATGGGGTGTGTTTGGAACATTTTGTCAGCAGCCGAGTCCAAAATTCAGCCGTTCCCCATCTCAGCCCAGAAAGCAGGTAGAACAAGTTTTGTGGTGCCTTTCAGCTGCCTACCGGGGTAGTGTAAAAACTACCAACGGAACTCGATTCTGGCACCTTCCCCGGTGGAGTTGTGCATGGGGTGTGTTTGGAACATTTTGTCACCAGCCGAGTCCAAAATTCAGCGATTCCCCATCTCAGCCCAGAAAGCAGGTAGAACAAGTTTTGTGGTGCCTTTCAGCTGCCTACCGGGGTAGTGTAAAAACTACCAACAGAACTCGTTTCTGGCACCTTCCCCGGTGGAGTTGTGCATGGGGTGTGTTTGGAACATTTTGTCACCAGCCGAGTCCAAAATTCAGCGATTCCCCATCTCAGCCCAGAAAGCAGGTAGAACAAGTTTTGTGGTGCCTTTCTCTTGCCTACCGGGGTAGTGTAAAAACTACCAACAGAACTCGTTTCTGGCACCTTCCCCGGTGGAGTTGTGCATGGGGTGTGTTTGGAACATTTTGTCACCAGCCGAGTCCAAAATTCAGCGATTCCCCATCTCAGCCCAGAAAGCAGGTAGAACAAGTTTTGTGGTGCCTTTCAGCTGCCTACCGGGGTAGTGTAAAAACTACCAACAGAACTCCTTTCTGGCACCTTCCCCGGTGGAGTTGTGCATGGGGTGTGTTTGGAACATTTTGTCACCAGCCGAGTCCAAAATTCAGCGATTCCCCATCTCAGCCCAGAAAGCAGGTAGAACAAGTTTTGTGGTGCCTTTCTCTTGCCTACCGGGGTAGTGTAAAAACTACCAACGGAACTCGATTCTGGCACCTTCCCCGGTGGAGTTGTGCATGGGGTGTGTTTGGAACATTTTGTCACCAGCCGAGTCCAAAATTCAGCGATTCCCCATCTCAGCCCAGAAAGCAGGTAGAACAAGTTTTGTGGTGCCTTTCAGCTGCCTACCGGGGTAGTGTAAAAACTACCAACAGAACTCGTTTCTGGCACCTTCCCCGGTGGAGTTGTGCATGGGGTGTGTTTGGAACATTTTGTCACCAGCCGAGTCCAAAATTCAGCGATTCCCCATCTCAGCCCAGAAAGCAGGTAGAACAAGTTTTGTGGTGCCTTTCAGCTGCCTATCAGGGTAGTGTAAAAACTACCAACAGAACTCGTTTCTGGCACCTTCCCCGGTGGAGTTGTGCATGGGGTGTGTTTGGAACATTTTGTCACCAGCCGAGTCCAAAATTCAGCGATTCCCCATCTCAGCCCAGAAAGCAGGTAGAACAAGTTTTGTGGTGCCTTTCTCTTGCCTACCGGGGTAGTGTAAAAACTACCAACAGAACTCCTTTCTGGCACCTTCCCCGGTGGAGTTGTGCATGGGGTGTGTTTGGAACATTTTGTCAGCAGCCGAGTCCAAAATTCAGCCGTTCCCCATCTCAGCCCAGAAAGCAGGTACAACAAGTTTTGTGGTGCCTTTCTCTTGCCTACCGGGGTAGTGTAAAAACTACCAACGGAACTCGATTCTGGCACCTTCCCCGGTGGAGTTGTGCATGGGGTGTGTTTGGAACATTTTGTCACCAGCCGAGTCCAAAAGTCAGCGATTCCCCATCTCAGCCCAGAAAGCAGGTAGAACAAGTTTTGTGGTGCCTTTCAGCTGCCTACCGGGGTAGTGTAAAAACTACCAACAGAACTCGTTTCTGGCACCTTCCCCGGTGGAGTTGTGCATGGGGTGTGTTTGGAACATTCTGTCACCAGCCGAGTCCAAAATTCAGCGATTCCCCATCTCAGCCCAGAAAGCAGGTAGAACAAGTTTTGTGGTGCCTTTCAGCTGCCTACCGGGGTAGTGTAAAAACTACCAACAGAACTCGTTTCTGGCACCTTCCCCGGTGGAGTTGTGCATGGGGTGTGTTTGGAACATTTTGTCACCAGCCGAGTCCAAAATTCAGCGATTCCCCATCTCAGCCCAGAAAGCAGGTAGAACAAGTTTTGTGGTGCCTTTCAGCTGCCTACCGGGGTAGTGTAAAAACTACCAACGGAACTCGATTCTGGCACCTTCCCCGGTGGAGTTGTGCATGGGGTGTGTTTGGAACATTTTGTCACCAGCCGAGTCCAAAATTCAGCGATTCCCCATCTCAGCCCAGAAAGCAGGTAGAACAAGTTTTGTGGTGCCTTTCAGCTGCCTACCGGGGTAGTGTAAAAACTACCAACAGAACTCGTTTCTGGCACCTTCCCCGGTGGAGTTGTGCATGGGGTGTGTTTGGAACATTTTGTCACCAGCCGAGTCCAAAATTCAGCGATTCCCCATCTCAGCCCAGAAAGCAGGTAGAACAAGTTTTGTGGTGCCTTTCAGCTGCCTACCGGGGTAGTGTAAAAACTACCAACAGAACTCGTTTCTGGCACCTTCCCCGGTGGAGTTGTGCATGGGGTGTGTTTGGAACATTTTGTCACCAGCCGAGTCCAAAATTCAGCGATTCCCCATCTCAGCCCAGAAAGCAGGTAGAACAAGTTTTGTGGTGCCTTTCAGCTGCCTACCGGGGTAGTGTAAAAACTACCAACGGAACTCGATTCTGGCACCTTCCCCGGTGGAGTTGTGCATGGGGTGTGTTTGGAACATTTTGTCACCAGCCGAGTCCAAAATTCAGCGATTCCCCATCTCAGCCCAGAAAGCAGGTAGAACAAGTTTTGTGGTGCCTTTCAGCTGCCTACCGGGGTAGTGTAAAAACTACCAACAGAACTCGTTTCTGGCACCTTCCCCGGTGGAGTTGTGCATGGGGTGTGTTTGGAACATTTTGTCACCAGCCGAGTCCAAAATTCAGCGATTCCCCATCTCAGCCCAGAAAGCAGGTAGAACAAGTTTTGTGGTGCCTTTCAGCTGCCTATCGGGGTAGTGTAAAAACTACCAACAGAACTCGTTTCTGGCACCTTCCCCGGTGGAGTTGTGCATGGGGTGTGTTTGGAACATTTTGTCACCAGCCGAGTCCAAAATTCAGCGATTCCCCATCTCAGCCCAGAAAGCAGGTAGAACAAGTTTTGTGGTGCCTTTCTCTTGCCTACCGGGGTAGTGTAAAAACTACCAACAGAACTCCTTTCTGGCACCTTCCCCGGTGGAGTTGTGCATGGGGTGTGTTTGGAACATTTTGTCAGCAGCCGAGTCCAAAATTCAGCCGTTCCCCATCTCAGCCCAGAAAGCAGGTACAACAAGTTTTGTGGTGCCTTTCTCTTGCCTACCGGGGTAGTGTAAAAACTACCAACGGAACTCGATTCTGGCACCTTCCCCGGTGGAGTTGTGCATGGGGTGTGTTTGGAACATTTTGTCACCAGCCGAGTCCAAAAGTCAGCGATTCCCCATCTCAGCCCAGAAAGCAGGTAGAACAAGTTTTGTGGTGCCTTTCAGCTGCCTACCGGGGTAGTGTAAAAACTACCAACAGAACTCGTTTCTGGCACCTTCCCCGGTGGAGTTGTGCATGGGGTGTGTTTGGAACATTTTGTCACCAGCCGAGTCCAAAATTCAGCGATTCCCCATCTCAGCCCAGAAAGCAGGTAGAACAAGTTTTGTGGTGCCTTTCAGCTGCCTACCGGGGTAGTGTAAAAACTACCAACAGAACTCGTTTCTGGCACCTTCCCCGGTGGAGTTGTGCATGGGGTGTGTTTGGAACATTTTGTTACCAGCCGAGTCCAAAATTCAGCGATTCCCCATCTCAGCCCAGAAAGCAGGTAGAACAAGTTTTGTGGTGCCTTTCAGCTGCCTACCGGGGTAGTGTAAAAACTACCAACGGAACTCGTTTCTGGCACCTTCCCCGGTGGAGTTGTGCATGGGGTGTGTTTGGAACATTTTGTCACCAGCCGAGTCCAAAATTCAGCGATTCCCCATCTCAGCCCAGAAAGCAGGTAGAACAAGTTTTGTGGTGCCTTTCAGCTGCCTACCGGGGTAGTGTAAAAACTACCAACAGAACTCGTTTCTGGCACCTTCCCCGGTGGAGTTGTGCATGGGGTGTGTTTGGAACATTTTGTCACCAGCCGAGTCCAAAATTCAGCGATTCCCCATCTCAGCCCAGAAAGCAGGTAGAACAAGTTTTGTGGTGCCTTTCAGCTGCCTACCGGGGTAGTGTAAAAACTACCAACAGAACTCGTTTCTGGCACCTTCCCCGGTGGAGTTGTGCATGGGGTGTGTTTGGAACATTTTGTCAGCAGCCGAGTCCAAAATTCAGCGATTCCCCATCTCAGCCCAGAAAGCAGGTAGAACAAGTTTTGTGGTGCCTTTCAGCTGCCTACCGGGGTAGTGTAAAAACTACCAACAGAACTCGTTTCTGGCACCTTCCCCGGTGGAGTTGTGCATGGGGTGTGTTTGGAACATTTTGTCACCAGCCGAGTCCAAAATTCAGCGATTCCCCATCTCAGCCCAGAAAGCAGGTAGAACAAGTTTTGTGGTGCCTTTCAGCTGCCTACCGGGGTAGTGTAAAAACTACCAACGGAACTCGATTCTGGCACCTTCCCCGGTGGAGTTGTGCATGGGGTGTGTTTGGAACATTTTGTCACCAGCCGAGTCCAAAATTCAGCGATTCCCCATCTCAGCCCAGAAAGCAGGTAGAACAAGTTTTGTGGTGCCTTTCAGCTGCCTACCGGGGTAGTGTAAAAACTACCAACAGAACTCGTTTCTGGCACCTTCCCCGGTGGAGTTGTGCATGGGGTGTGTTTGGAACATTTTGTCACCAGCCGAGTCCAAAATTCAGCGATTCCCCATCTCAGCCCAGAAAGCAGGTAGAACAAGTTTTGTGGTGCCTTTCTCTTGCCTACCGGGGTAGTGTAAAAACTACCAACAGAACTCGTTTCTGGCACCTTCCCCGGTGGAGTTGTGCATGGGGTGTGTTTGGAACATTTTGTCACCAGCCGAGTCCAAAATTCAGCGATTCCCCATCTCAGCCCAGAAAGCAGGTAGAACAAGTTTTGTGGTGCCTTTCAGCTGCCTACCGGGGTAGTGTAAAAACTACCAACAGAACTCCTTTCTGGCACCTTCCCCGGTGGAGTTGTGCATGGGGTGTGTTTGGAACATTTTGTCACCAGCCGAGTCCAAAATTCAGCGATTCCCCATCTCAGCCCAGAAAGCAGGTAGAACAAGTTTTGTGGTGCCTTTCTCTTGCCTACCGGGGTAGTGTAAAAACTACCAACGGAACTCGATTCTGGCACCTTCCCCGGTGGAGTTGTGCATGGGGTGTGTTTGGAACATTTTGTCACCAGCCGAGTCCAAAATTCAGCGATTCCCCATCTCAGCCCAGAAAGCAGGTAGAACAAGTTTTGTGGTGCCTTTCAGCTGCCTACCGGGGTAGTGTAAAAACTACCAACAGAACTCGTTTCTGGCACCTTCCCCGGTGGAGTTGTGCATGGGGTGTGTTTGGAACATTTTGTCACCAGCCGAGTCCAAAATTCAGCGATTCCCCATCTCAGCCCAGAAAGCAGGTAGAACAAGTTTTGTGGTGCCTTTCAGCTGCCTATCGGGGTAGTGTAAAAACTACCAACAGAACTCGTTTCTGGCACCTTCCCCGGTGGAGTTGTGCATGGGGTGTGTTTGGAACATTTTGTCACCAGCCGAGTCCAAAATTCAGCGATTCCCCATCTCAGCCCAGAAAGCAGGTAGAACAAGTTTTGTGGTGCCTTTCTCTTGCCTACCGGGGTAGTGTAAAAACTACCAACAGAACTCCTTTCTGGCACCTTCCCCGGTGGAGTTGTGCATGGGGTGTGTTTGGAACATTTTGTCAGCAGCCGAGTCCAAAATTCAGCCGTTCCCCATCTCAGCCCAGAAAGCAGGTACAACAAGTTTTGTGGTGCCTTTCTCTTGCCTACCGGGGTAGTGTAAAAACTACCAACGGAACTCGATTCTGGCACCTTCCCCGGTGGAGTTGTGCATGGGGTGTGTTTGGAACATTTTGTCACCAGCCGAGTCCAAAATTCAGCGATTCCCCATCTCAGCCCAGAAAGCAGGTAGAACAAGTTTTGTGGTGCCTTTCAGCTGCCTACCGGGGTAGTGTAAAAACTACCAACAGAACTCCTTTCTGGCACCTTCCCCGGTGGAGTTGTGCATGGGGTGTGTTTGGAACATTTTGTCACCAGCCGAGTCCAAAATTCAGCCGTTCCCCATCTCAGCCCAGAAAGCAGGTAGAACAAGTTTTGTGGTGCCTTTCAGCTGCCTATCGGGGTAGTGTAAAAACTACCAACAGAACTCGTTTCTGGCACCTTCCCGGTGGAGTTGTGCATGGGGTGTGTTTGGAACATTTTGTCACCAGCCGAGTCCAAAATTCAGCGATTCCCCATCTCAGCCCAGAAAGCAGGTAGAACAAGTTTTGTGGTGCCTTTCAGCTGCCTACCGGGGTAGTGTAAAAACTACCAACAGAACTCGTTTCTGGCACCTTCCCCGGTGGAGTTGTGCATGGGGTGTGTTTGGAACATTTTGTTACCAGCCGAGTCCAAAATTCAGCGATTCCCCATCTCAGCCCAGAAAGCAGGTAGAACAAGTTTTGTGGTGCCTTTCAGCTGCCTACCGGGGTAGTGTAAAAACTACCAACGGAACTCGTTTCTGGCACCTTCCCCGGTGGAGTTGTGCATGGGGTGTGTTTGGAACATTTTGTCACCAGCCGAGTCCAAAATTCAGCGATTCCCCATCTCAGCCCAGAAAGCAGGTAGAACAAGTTTTGTGGTGCCTTTCAGCTGCCTACCGGGGTAGTGTAAAAACTACCAACAGAACTCGTTTCTGGCACCTTCCCCGGTGGAGTTGTGCATGGGGTGTGTTTGGAACATTTTGTCACCAGCCGAGTCCAAAATTCAGCGATTCCCCATCTCAGCCCAGAAAGCAGGTAGAACAAGTTTTGTGGTGCCTTTCAGCTGCCTACCGGGGTAGTGTAAAAACTACCAACAGAACTCGTTTCTGCCACCTTCCCCGGTGGAGTTGTGCATGGGGTGTGTTTGGAACATTTTGTCACCAGCCGAGTCCAAAATTCAGCGATTCCCCATCTCAGCCCAGTAAGCAGGTAGAACAAGTTTTGTGGTGCCTTTCAGCTGCCTACCGGGGTAGTGTAAAAACTACCAACAGAACTCGTTTCTGGCACCTTCCCCGGTGGAGTTGTGCATGGGGTGTGTTTGGAACATTTTGTCACCAGCCGAGTCCAAAATTCAGCGATTCCCCATCTCAGCCCAGAAAGCAGGTAGAACAAGTTTTGTGGTGCCTTTCAGGTGCCTACCGGGGTAGTGTAAAAACTACCAACAGAACTCGTTTCTGGCACCTTCCCCGGTGGAGTTGTGCATGGGGTGTGTTTGGAACATTTTGTCACCAGCCGAGTCCAAAATTCAGCGATTCCCCATCTCAGCCCAGAAAGCAGGTAGAACAAGTTTTGTGGTGCCTTTCAGCTGCCTACCGGGGTAGTGTAAAAACTACCAACAGAACTCGTTTCTGGCACCTTCCCCGGTGGAGTTGTGCATGGGGTGTGTTTGGAACATTTTGTCACCAGCCGAGTCCAAAATTCAGCGATTCCCCATCTCAGCCCAGAAAGCAGGTAGAACAAGTTTTGTGGTGCCTTTCAGCTGCCTACCGGGGTAGTGTAAAAACTACCAACAGAACTCGTTTCTGGCACCTTCCCCGGTGGAGTTGTGCATGGGGTGTGTTTGGAACATTTTGTCACCAGCCGAGTCCAAAATTCAGCGATTCCCCATCTCAGCCCAGAAAGCAGGTAGAACAAGTTTTGTGGTGCCTTTCAGCTGCCTACCGGGGTAGTGTAAAAACTACCAACAGAACTCGTTTCTGGCACCTTCCCCGGTGGAGTTGTGCATGGGGTGTGTTTGGAACATTTTGTCACCAGCCGAGTCCAAAATTCAGCGATTCCCCATCTCAGCCCAGAAAGCAGGTAGAACAAGTTTTGTGGTGCCTTTCAGCTGCCTACCGGGGTAGTGTAAAAACTACCAACAGAACTCGTTTCTGGCACCTTCCCCGGTGGAGTTGTGCATGGGGTGTGTTTGGAACATTTTGTCACCAGCCGAGTCCAAAATTCAGCGATTCCCCATCTCAGCCCAGAAAGCAGGTAGAACAAGTTTTGTGGTGCCTTTCAGCTGCCTACCGGGGTAGTGTAAAAACTACCAACAGAACTCGTTTCTGGCACCTTCCCCGGTGGAGTTGTGCATGGGGTGTGTTTGGAACATTTTGTCACCAGCCGAGTCCAAAATTCAGCGATTCCCCATCTCAGCCCAGAAAGCAGGTAGAACAAGTTTTGTGGTGCCTTTCAGCTGCCTACCGGGGTAGTGTAAAAACTACCAACAGAACTCGTTTCTGGCACCTTCCCCGGTGGAGTTGTGCATGGGGTGTGTTTGGAACATTTTGTCACCAGCCGAGTCCAAAATTCAGCGATTCCCCATCTCAGCCCAGAAAGCAGGTAGAACAAGTTTTGTGGTGCCTTTCAGCTGCCTACCGGGGTAGTGTAAAAACTACCAACAGAACTCGTTTCTGGCACCTTCCCCGGTGGAGTTGTGCATGGGGTGTGTTTGGAACATTTTGTCACCAGCCGAGTCCAAAATTCAGCGATTCCCCATCTCAGCCCAGAAAGGCAGGTAGAACAAGTTTTGTGGTGCCTTTCAGCTGCCTACCGGGGTAGTGTAAAAACTACCAACAGAACTCGTTTCTGGCACCTTCCCCGGTGGAGGTGTGCATGGGGTGTGTTTGGAACATTTTGTCACCAGCCGAGTCCAAAATTCAGCGATTCCCCATCTCAGCCCAGAAAGCAGGTAGAACAAGTTTTGTGGTGCCTTTCAGCTGCCTACCGGGGTAGTGTAAAAACTACCAACAGAACTCGTTTCTGGCACCTTCCCCGGTGGAGTTGTGCATGGGGTGTGTTTGGAACATTTTGTCACCAGCCGAGTCCAAAATTCAGCGATTCCCCATCTCAGCCCAGAAAGCAGGTAGAACAAGTTTTGTGGTGCCTTTCAGCTGCCTACCGGGGTAGTGTAAAAACTACCAACAGAACTCGTTTCTGGCACCTTCCCCGGTGGAGTTGTGCATGGGGTGTGTTTGGAACATTTTGTCACCAGCCGAGTCCAAAATTCAGCGATTCCCCATCTCAGCCCAGAAAGCAGGTAGAAACAAGTTTTGTGGTGCCTTTCTCTTGCCTACCGGGGTAGTGTAAAAACTACCAACAGAACTCGTTTCTGGCACCTTCCCCGGTGGAGTTGTGCATGGGGTGTGTTTGGAACATTTTGTCAGCAGCCGAGTCCAAAATTCAGCGATTCCCCATCTCAGCCCAGAAAGCAGGTAGAACAAGTTTTGTGGTGCCTTTCAGCTGCCTACCAGGGTAGTGTAAAAACTACCAACAGAACTCGTTTCTGGCACCTTCCCCGGTGGAGTTGTGCATGGGGTGTGTTTGGAACATTTTGTCACCAGCCGAGTCCAAAATTCAGCGATTCCCCATCTCAGCCCAGAAAGCAGGTAGAACAAGTTTTGTGGTGCCTTTCAGCTGCCTACCGGGGTAGTGTAAAAACTACCAACAGAACTCGTTTCTGGCACCTTCCCCGGTGGAGGTGTGCATGGGGTGTGTTTGGAACATTTTGTCACCAGCCGAGTCCAAAATTCAGCGATTCCCCATCTCAGCCCAGAAAGCAGGTAGAACAAGTTTTGTGGTGCCTTTCAGCTGCCTACCGGGGTAGTGTAAAAACTACCAACAGAACTCATTTCTGGCACCTTCCCCGGTGGAGTTGTGCATGGGGTGTGTTTGGAACATTTTGTCACCAGCCGAGTCCAAAATTCAGCGATTCCCCATCTCAGCCCAGAAAGCAGGTAGAACAAGTTTTGTGGTGCCTTTCAGCTGCCTACCGGGGTAGTGTAAAAACTACCAACAGAACTCCTTTCTGGCACCTTCCCCGGTGGAGTTGTGCATGGGGTGTGTTTGGAACATTTTGTCACCAGCCGAGTCCAAAATTCAGCGATTCCCCATCTCAGCCCAGAAAGCAGGTAGAACAAGTTTTGTGGTGCCTTTCAGCTGCCTACCGGGGTAGTGTAAAAACTACCAACAGAACTCGTTTCTGGCACCTTCCCCGGTGGAGTTGTGCATGGGGTGTGTTTGGAACATTTTGTCACCAGCCGAGTCGAAAATTCAGCGATTCCCCATCTCAGCCCAGAAAGCAGGTAGAACAAGTTTTGTGGTGCCTTTCAGCTGCCTACCGGGGTAGTGTAAAAACTACCAACAGAACTCGTTTCTGGCACCTTCCCCGGTGGAGTTGTGCATGGGGTGTGTTTGGAACATTTTGTCACCAGCCGAGTCCAAAATTCAGCGATTCCCCATCTCAGCCCAGAAAGCAGGTAGAACAAGTTTTGTGGTGCCTTTCAGCTGCCTACCGGGGTAGTGTAAAAACTACCAACAGAACTCGTTTCTGGCACCTTCCCCGGTGGAGTTGTGCATGGGGTGTGTTTGGAACATTTTGTCACCAGCCGAGTCCAAAATTCAGCGATTCCCCATCTCAGCCCAGAAAGCAGGCAGAACAAGTTTTGTGGTGCCTTTCAGCTGCCTACCGGGGTAGTGTAAAAACTACCAACAGAACTCGTTTCTGGCACCTTCCCCGGTGGAGTTGTGCATGGGGTGTGTTTGGAACATTTTGTCACCAGCCGAGTCCAAAATTCAGCGATTCCCCATCTCAGCCCAGAAAGCAGGTAGAACAAGTTTTGTGGTGCCTTTCAGCTGCCTACCGGGGTAGTGTAAAAACTACCAACAGAACTCGTTTCTGGCACCTTCCCCGGTGGAGTTGTGCATGGGGTGTGTTTGGAACATTTTGTCACCAGCCGAGTCCAAAATTCAGCGATTCCCCATCTCAGCCCAGAAAGCAGGTAGAACAAGTTTTGTGGTGCCTTTCAGCTGCCTACCGGGGTAGTGTAAAAACTACCAACAGAACTCGTTTCTGGCACCTTCCCCGGTGGAGGTGTGCATGGGGTGTGTTTGGAACATTTTGTCACCAGCCGAGTCCAAAATTCAGCGATTCCCCATCTCAGCCCAGAAAGCAGGTAGAACAAGTTTTGTGGTGCCTTTCAGCTGCCTACCAGGGTAGTGTAAAAACTACCAACAGAACTCGTTTCTGGCACCTTCCCCGGTGGAGTTGTGCATGGGGTGTGTTTGGAACATTTTGTCACCAGCCGAGTCCAAAATTCAGCGATTCCCCATCTCAGCCCAGAAAGCAGGTAGAACAAGTTTTGTGGTGCCTTTCAGCTGCCTACCGGGGTAGTGTAAAAACTACCAACAGAACTCGTTTCTGGCACCTTCCCCGGTGGAGGTGTGCATGGGGTGTGTTTGGAACATTTTGTCACCAGCCGAGTCCAAAATTCAGCGATTCCCCATCTCAGCCCAGAAAGCAGGTAGAACAAGTTTTGTGGTGCCTTTCAGCTGCCTACCGGGGTAGTGTAAAAACTACCAACGGAACTCGTTTCTGGCACCTTCCCCGGTGGAGTTGTGCATGGGGTGTGTTTGGAACATTTTGTCACCAGCCGAGTCCAAAATTCAGCGATTCCCCATCTCAGCCCAGAAAGCAGGTAGAACAAGTTTTGTGGTGCCTTTCAGGTGCCTACCGGGGTAGTGTAAAAACTACCAACAGAACTCGTTTCTGGCACCTTCCCCGGTGGAGTTGTGCATGGGGTGTGTTTGGAACATTTTGTCACCAGCCGAGTCCAAAATTCAGCGATTCCCCATCTCAGCCCAGAAAGCAGGTAGAACAAGTTTTGTGGTGCCTTTCAGCTGCCTACCGGGGTAGTGTAAAAACTACCAACAGAACTCGTTTCTGGCACCTTCCCCGGTGGAGTTGTGCATGGGGTGTGTTTGGAACATTCTGTCACCAGCCGAGTCCAAAATTCAGCTGTTCCCCATCTCTAGCCCAGGAAGCAGATAAGAAAAGGTTTAATGGTGCCTTTCAGCTGCCTACCGGGGTAGTGTAAAAACTACCAACGGAACTCGTTTTTGGCACCTTCCCCGGTGGAGTTGTGCATGGGGTGTGTTTGGAACATTTTGTCACCAGCCGAGTCCAAAATTCAGCGATTCCCCATCTCAGCCCAGAAAGCAGGTAGAACAAGTTTTGTGGTGCCTTTCTCTTGCCTACCGGGGTAGTGTAAAAACTACCAACAGAACTCGTTTCTGGCACCTTCCCCGGTGGAGTTGTGCATGGGGTGTGTTTGGAACATTTTGTCACCAGCCGAGTCCAAAATTCAGCGATTCCCCATCTCAGCCCAGAAAGCAGGTAGAACAAGTTTTGTGGTGCCTTTCAGCTGCCTACCGGGGTAGTGTAAAAACTACCAACGGAACTCGTTTCTGGCACCTTCCCCGGTGGAGTTGTGCATGGGGTGTGTTTGGAACATTTTGTCACCAGCCGAGTCCAAAATTCAGCGATTCCCCATCTCAGCCCAGAAAGCAGGTAGAACAAGTTTTGTGGTGCCTTTCAGCTGCCTACCGGGGTAGTGTAAAAACTACCAACAGAACTCGTTTCTGGCACCTTCCCCGGTGGAGTTGTGCATGGGGTGTGTTTGGAACATTTTGTCACCAGCCGAGTCCAAAATTCAGCGATTCCCCATCTCAGCCCAGAAAGCAGGTAGAACAAGTTTTGTGGTGCCTTTCAGCTGCCTACCGGGGTAGTGTAAAAACTACCAACAGAACTCGTTTCTGCCACCTTCCCCGGTGGAGTTGTGCATGGGGTGTGTTTGGAACATTTTGTCACCAGCCGAGTCCAAAATTCAGCGATTCCCCATCTCAGCCCAGAAAGCAGGTAGAACAAGTTTTGTGGTGCCTTTCAGCTGCCTACCGGGGTAGTGTAAAAACTACCAACAGAACTCGTTTCTGGCACCTTCCCCGGTGGAGTTTGTGCATGGGGTGTGTTTGGAACATTTTGTCACCAGCCGAGTCCAAAATTCAGCGATTCCCCATCTCAGCCCAGAAAGCAGGTAGAACAAGTTTTGTGGTGCCTTTCAGCTGCCTACCGGGGTAGTGTAAAAACTACCAACAGAACTCGTTTCTGGCACCTTCCCCGGTGGAGTTGTGCATGGGGTGTGTTTGGAACATTTTGTCACCAGCCGAGTCCAAAATTCAGCGATTCCCCATCTCAGCCCAGAAAGCAGGGTAGAACAAGTTTTGTGGTGCCTTTCAGCTGCCTACCGGGGTAGTGTAAAAACTACCAACAGAACTCGTTTCTGGCACCTTCCCCGGTGGAGTTGTGCATGGGGTGTGTTTGGAACATTTTGTCACCAGCCGAGTCCAAAATTCAGCGATTCCCCATCTCAGCCCAGAAAGCAGGTAGAACAAGTTTTGTGGTGCCTTTCAGCTGCCTACCGGGGTAGTGTAAAAACTACCAACGGAACTCGTTTCTGGCACCTTCCCCGGTGGAGTTGTGCATGGGGTGTGTTTGGAACATTTTGTCACCAGCCGAGTCCAAAATTCAGCGATTCCCCATCTCAGCCCAGAAAGCAGGTAGAACAAGTTTTGTGGTGCCTTTCAGCTGCCTACCGGGGTAGTGTAAAAACTACCAACAGAACTCGTTTCTGGCACCTTCCCCGGTGGAGTTGTGCATGGGGTGTGTTTGGAACATTTTGTCACCAGCCGAGTCCAAAATTCAGCGATTCCCCATCTCAGCCCAGAAAGCAGGTAGAACAAGTTTTGTGGTGCCTTTCAGCTGCCTACCGGGGTAGTGTAAAAACTACCAACAGAACTCGTTTCTGCCACCTTCCCCGGTGGAGTTGTGCATGGGGTGTGTTTGGAACATTTTGTCACCAGCCGAGTCCAAAATTCAGCGATTCCCCATCTCAGCCCAGTAAGCAGGTAGAACAAGTTTTGTGGTGCCTTTCAGCTGCCTACCGGGGTAGTGTAAAAACTACCAACAGAACTCGTTTCTGGCACCTTCCCCGGTGGAGTTGTGCATGGGGTGTGTTTGGAACATTTTGTCACCAGCCGAGTCCAAAATTCAGCGATTCCCCATCTCAGCCCAGAAAGCAGGTAGAACAAGTTTTGTGGTGCCTTTCAGCTGCCTACCGGGGTAGTGTAAAAACTACCAACAGAACTCGTTTCTGGCACCTTCCCCGGTGGAGTTGTGCATGGGGTGTGTTTGGAACATTTTGTCACCAGCCGAGTCCAAAATTCAGCGATTCCCCATCTCAGCCCAGAAAGCAGGTAGAACAAGTTTTGTGGTGCCTTTCAGCTGCCTACCGGGGGTAGTGTAAAAACTACCAACGGAACTCGTTTCTGGCACCTTCCCCGGTGGAGTTGTGCATGGGGTGTGTTTGGAACATTTTGTCACCAGCCGAGTCCAAAATTCAGCGATTCCCCATCTCAGCCCAGAAAGCAGGTAGAACAAGTTTTTGTGGTGCCTTTCAGCTGCCTACCGGGGTAGTGTAAAAACTACCAACAGAACTCGTTTCTGGCACCTTCCCCGGTGGAGTTGTGCATGGGGTGTGTTTGGAACATTTTGTCACCAGCCGAGTCCAAAATTCAGCGATTCCCCATCTCAGCCCAGAAAGCAGGTAGAACAAGTTTTGTGGTGCCTTTCAGCTGCCTACCGGGGTAGTGTAAAAACTACCAACAGAACTCGTTTCTGCCACCTTCCCCGGTGGAGTTGTGCATGGGGTGTGTTTGGAACATTTTGTCACCAGCCGAGTCCAAAATTCAGCGATTCCCCATCTCAGCCCAGAAAGCAGGTAGAACAAGTTTTGTGGTGCCTTTCAGCTGCCTACCGGGGTAGTGTAAAAACTACCAACAGAACTCGTTTCTGGCACCTTCCCCGGTGGAGTTGTGCATGGGGTGTGTTTGGAACATTTTGTCACCAGCCGAGTCCAAAATTCAGCGATTCCCCATCTCAGCCCAGAAAGCAGGTAGAACAAGTTTTGTGGTGCCTTTCAGCTGCCTACCGGGGTAGTGTAAAAACTACCAACAGAACTCGTTTCTGGCACCTTCCCCGGTGGAGTTGTGCATGGGGTGTGTTTGGAACATTTTGTCACCAGCCGAGTCCAAAATTCAGCGATTCCCCATCTCAGCCCAGAAAGCAGGTAGAACAAGTTTTGTGGTGCCTTTCAGCTGCCTACCGGGGTAGTGTAAAAACTACCAACAGAACTCGTTTCTGGCACCTTCCCCGGTGGAGTTGTGCATGGGGTGTGTTTGGAACATTTTGTCACCAGCCGAGTCCAAAATTCAGCGATTCCCCATCTCAGCCCAGAAAGCAGGTAGAACAAGTTTTGTGGTGCCTTTCAGCTGCCTACCGGGGTAGTGTAAAAACTACCAACGGAACTCGTTTCTGGCACCTTCCCCGGTGGAGTTGTGCATGGGGTGTGTTTGGAACATTTTGTCACCAGCCGAGTCCAAAATTCAGCGATTCCCCATCTCAGCCCAGAAAGCAGGTAGAACAAGTTTTGTGGTGCCTTTCAGCTGCCTACCGGGGTAGTGTAAAAACTACCAACAGAACTCGTTTCTGGCACCTTCCCCGGTGGAGTTGTGCATGGGGTGTGTTTGGAACATTTTGTCACCAGCCGAGTCCAAAATTCAGCGATTCCCCATCTCAGCCCAGAAAGCAGGTAGAACAAGTTTTGTGGTGCCTTTCAGCTGCCTACCGGGGTAGTGTAAAAACTACCAACAGAACTCGTTTCTGGCACCTTCCCCGGTGGAGTTGTGCATGGGGTGTGTTTGGAACATTTTGTCACCAGCCGAGTCCAAAATTCAGCGATTCCCCATCTCAGCCCAGTAAGCAGGTAGAACAAGTTTTGTGGTGCCTTTCAGCTGCCTACCGGGGTAGTGTAAAAACTACCAACAGAACTCGTTTCTGGCACCTTCCCCGGTGGAGTTGTGCATGGGGTGTGTTTGGAACATTTTGTCACCAGCCGAGTCCAAAATTCAGCGATTCCCCATCTCAGCCCAGAAAGCAGGTAGAACAAGTTTTGTGGTGCCTTTCAGCTGCCTACCGGGGTAGTGTAAAAACTACCAACAGAACTCGTTTCTGGCACCTTCCCCGGTGGAGTTGTGCATGGGGTGTGTTTGGAACATTTTGTCACCAGCCGAGTCCAAAATTCAGCGATTCCCCATCTCAGCCCAGAAAGCAGGTAGAACAAGTTTTGTGGTGCCTTTCAGCTGCCTACCGGGGTAGTGTAAAAACTACCAACGGAACTCGTTTCTGGCACCTTCCCGGTGGAGTTGTGCATGGGGTGTGTTTGGAACATTTTGTCACCAGCCGAGTCCAAAATTCAGCGATTCCCCATCTCAGCCCAGAAAGCAGGTAGAACAAGTTTTGTGGTGCCTTTCAGCTGCCTACCGGGGTAGTGTAAAACTACCAACAGAACTCGTTTCTGGCACCTTCCCCGGTGGAGTTGTGCATGGGGTGTGTTTGGAACATTTTGTCACCAGCCGAGTCCAAAATTCAGCGATTCCCCATCTCAGCCCAGAAAGCAGGTAGAACAAGTTTTGTGGTGCCTTTCAGCTGCCTACCGGGGTAGTGTAAAAAACTACCAACAGAACTCGTTTCTGCCACCTTCCCCGGTGGAGTTGTGCATGGGGTGTGTTTGGAACATTTTGTCACCAGCCGAGTCCAAAATTCAGCGATTCCCCATCTCAGCCCAGAAAGCAGGTAGAACAAGTTTTGTGGTGCCTTTCAGCTGCCTACCGGGGTAGTGTAAAAACTACCAACAGAACTCGTTTCTGGCACCTTCCCCGGTGGAGTTGTGCATGGGGTGTGTTTGGAACATTTTGTCACCAGCCGAGTCCAAAATTCAGCGATTCCCCATCTCAGCCCAGAAAGCAGGTAGAACAAGTTTTGTGGTGCCTTTCAGCTGCCTACCGGGGTAGTGTAAAAACTACCAACAGAACTCGTTTCTGGCACCTTCCCCGGTGGAGTTGTGCATGGGGTGTGTTTGGAACATTTTGTCACCAGCCGAGTCCAAAATTCAGCGATTCCCCATCTCAGCCCAGAAAGCAGGTAGAACAAGTTTTGTGGTGCCTTTCAGCTGCCTACCGGGGTAGTGTAAAAACTACCAACAGAACTCGTTTCTGGCACCTTCCCCGGTGGAGTTGTGCATGGGGTGTGTTTGGAACATTTTGTCACCAGCCGAGTCCAAAATTCAGCGATTCCCCATCTCAGCCCAGAAAGCAGGTAGAACAAGTTTTGTGGTGCCTTTCAGCTGCCTACCGGGGTAGTGTAAAAACTACCAACGGAACTCGTTTCTGGCACCTTCCCCGGTGGAGTTGTGCATGGGGTGTGTTTGGAACATTTTGTCACCAGCCGAGTCCAAAATTCAGCGATTCCCCATCTCAGCCCAGAAAGCAGGTAGAACAAGTTTTGTGGTGCCTTTCAGCTGCCTACCGGGGTAGTGTAAAAACTACCAACAGAACTCGTTTCTGGCACCTTCCCCGGTGGAGTTGTGCATGGGGTTGTGTTTGGAACATTTTGTCACCAGCCGAGTCCAAAATTCAGCGATTCCCCATCTCAGCCCAGAAAGCAGGTAGAACAAGTTTTGTGGTGCCTTTCAGCTGCCTACCGGGGTAGTGTAAAAACTACCAACAGAACTCGTTTCTGCCACCTTCCCCGGTGGAGTTGTGCATGGGGTGTGTTTGGAACATTTTGTCACCAGCCGAGTCCAAAATTCAGCGATTCCCCATCTCAGCCCAGTAAGCAGGTAGAACAAGTTTTGTGGTGCCTTTCAGCTGCCTACCGGGGGTAGTGTAAAAACTACCAACAGAACTCGTTTCTGGCACCTTCCCCGGTGGAGTTGTGCATGGGGTGTGTTTGGAACATTTTGTCACCAGCCGAGTCCAAAATTCAGCGATTCCCCATCTCAGCCCAGAAAGCAGGTAGAACAAGTTTTGTGGTGCCTTTCAGCTGCCTACCGGGGTAGTGTAAAAACTACCAACAGAACTCGTTTCTGGCACCTTCCCCGGTGGAGTTGTGCATGGGGTGTGTTTGGAACATTTTGTCACCAGCCGAGTCCAAAATTCAGCGATTCCCCATCTCAGCCCAGAAAGCAGGTAGAACAAGTTTTGTGGTGCCTTTCAGCTGCCTACCGGGGTAGTGTAAAAACTACCAACAGAACTCGTTTCTGGCACCTTCCCCGGTGGAGTTGTGCATGGGGTGTGTTTGGAACATTTTGTCACCAGCCGAGTCCAAAATTCAGCGATTCCCCATCTCAGCCCAGAAAGCAGGTAGAACAAGTTTTGTGGTGCCTTTCAGCTGCCTACCGGGGTAGTGTAAAAACTACCAACAGAACTCGTTTCTGGCACCTTCCCCGGTGGAGTTGTGCATGGGGTGTGTTTGGAACATTTTGTCACCAGCCGAGTCGAAAATTCAGCGATTCCCCATCTCAGCCCAGAAAGCAGGTAGAACAAGTTTTGTGGTGCCTTTCAGCTGCCTACCGGGGTAGTGTAAAAACTACCAACAGAACTCGTTTCTGGCACCTTCCCCGGTGGAGTTGTGCATGGGGTGTGTTTGGAACATTTTGTCACCAGCCGAGTCCAAAATTCAGCGATTCCCCATCTCAGCCCAGAAAGCAGGTAGAACAAGTTTTGTGGTGCCTTTCAGCTGCC